>NC_137645.1:9651772-9814119 GCF_963383615.2 Lipophrys pholis
GCAAGGTGCACATTAATCATGTTCCTCAGCTGAAAGAGAGAAATGGGGCGGAGATGGAGGGGGTGTGGAGGGGGGTGGGTGTGGATGGGGGGGGGGGGGGGGGGGTGAGAGAATAATGAGAGTGTGTGTCTGAGGCATTCAGAGCTGCTCTGTTGCACTGTTTGCTCCGACATGATGTTGGAAGCATTTATGAATAAGCAAGGTCACGACAATGGGCCCGAGCCCACTGGGCTGAGGGGGTGGGGGGGGTGGTGGTGGTGGCTGGGGGGGGGGGGGGGGGGGGGGGGTTGATCTGGCTGCACTGTCTCCACCGGGACGACTCCGGCTGAGGACCGTGTCACACGCTCATTGTTTTCCTCACAGACTCTGGGAGTGTGTGTGTGTGTGTGTGTGTGTGTGTGTGTGTGTGTGTGTGTGTGTGTGTGTGTTTCCTATCGGAGGCATCCACAATAGGTGAGCTGTCGGACGCTTCAGTCGCCCTGCTACTTTCACTTTTGTCGTCTCCCCGTGTAAAGTTCAATTAACAAACAAACGCCCACATTATCCATCACGCGGGTCCGTTTCATTTCAGCCCCCCCCCCCCCCCCACTGGCGTGTATCTGAGCGAGTAATCTCGAGGAAAACGCCGGGTCATGTATCAGTTTCTACACAATAAGCCGTCTCGCCGACACACTTTCAGGCCGCCTCCGCGTCCCGAGGTGCTCTAAATTCCACCCCCCCCCCCCCCCTAACAAGGTGTGAAAATTCTCTTACAAGTTGTTCATCATAATAGGATATTTTCGGGAAGCCGGCAGGAGATGCATCCTATTAAAACAGCGTGAGAAACTTCACTCACCATTAGCAACCCGGTGCTTTAATGGGCAACTTTCCATTGTTTGGACAGTATCCATCCAGGATCTTTTCTTTTTTTTTCTTTCTTGGACACAAACTGCCGAGGCTGCGTGTTATAAATAAATGTTAACGCCTGCTGGGGCAATTTTATTACGGCTCAGAATTTTGTAAAAGTATGTCGGTAAATGAATCATTCCAACTAAACTTGTGTTATGGCTGCATTAATATCTCTCGCTATGTAACACGGGAGAGCGAGAATCACCAGGAGATCCGGCAGAAGGAATCATGAAGGCCTGAAAGTTTGTATTAAGAAAAGTTCGACAACTGTTTGTTCCATACATTCAACTGCACGATAATTAGTTGAAAAGGGGGAGGGGCTATGCAATAACGATGGGACCGAGGACAGGGCCCTGGGGGACGCCGCGAGGGGAGAGGCGAGATGGCGGAGACGATTTTGACGGGCTTGAACAAGAACGTAATAACATTTAATGCGGAAATTAGTGCCGCTTTTGTGACCTTTACGGCCAAAAAAGTGCTTTATTTTTGTTTTGTTTTCTTACGTTCCACCAAATCAGATTTAAACTGGAGCCAGAAAACACATTTAACCGTTAAAATGCCCTTTAAGTTCCATATCCGGTTTTGATATACAAACATAAACTGTCTTATGTCGCATTTATTGTACATTTTCGGCTGCTTTTGTACGTTTTCGGCCTTCTTTTACCGCATTTTAGCTTTTTAAAGCATTTTTCTGTCAAATCTTTGCCCATTTTTAAGCTTTTTGTTTCTTTTTGAAATTTTTTTTTTCATTATTTTTGCAATTTTAGTTGTGCCTTAAGTGCTCTTTAGCCTCTATTGAAAGTGACTTTGTAGATATCACGAAAACGAGATAAAAATGTATATTTGGGTACAATTTTGTGAGAGTTTCGATTCCAAAATATGGACGTTAAGCAGGTATTTTCAATGATTTTTTTGGTTTGTAACCGCGACTAATGTAACTTTAAGATACTTCACGAGCCTTCATTGGATGACACCCATAGATTTTCAGTCTGATTAGCCTGGGAGGATTTCACCCCCCCGCCCCCTCCACCACGATATCACAGCAGTACTGCGTTTTGAGTACAAAGCTCCATATCTCGCGGTATCGATCTCCCCTCACAAGCGCAGAGCGCGCCTTGTTCAATAAAAAGCCGGGGGAGTCGCTTGACAATCATATTTTCGGGGAAATCAAAGCGGGTTCGGACATGCGCAGCGTCACACGGCGCTCCAGCCGGGCGCCTTAATGGAGGAGACCAAGAGGACGTTAATGGACCTGCTCTCGCTCCAAATCAATGTTATTTTCGATATCTGGTTCGGTTCGCGGGGTTTTTTTTTTCCCCCCTTTCTTCCTCGTATAGATACATTTCGTGTCAGGGAAATTTGTAACCCAACTTTCTCAACAATACAATCAACCACATCTCATGGGTTTTTATTGCCGCGCCGCAACTCCACCCCCCCCCCCCCCCCCCCCCCCCCCCCCCACCACCACCACCATCTAACTCCATAAAATTCACTCACCCACCCACACAGGCCGATACAGCAGGCGCCATAAGTATTTTGAAATCGCGCACCGACGTTTTGACGTTTCAGCTCGCTACTCTTGATGCTCTGGATGTGCAAACACACGGCGACTGGGAGATTTAAAGGGGGGGGGGGGGGGGGGGGGGGGACGCGCCCACGGGTCCTCCCACGCTGTTAAGATACCCAACATCAATCTGTGATGTTCGGCACATTTTCAGGAGTTATTTTATAATGAAGGGCTGCAATTTATTTCCCGATATTCGTCTGTCAGCCTGGCCTGTCTGGCTCCATTTAGCGATATCACATATATTACAGCGTTTTATACTCGTCTCTTTTAGTGCAGCCCCATTGCATTCTGACCTATTCAGACTATCGCGCGGGAGGGGGGGGGATTATTGTTTTGGGTTTTTTTTTCTCCTGCTCTTTATCCACGGCGACATTCAGCTGCATGCCAGTGTCCGTTTCAGAGCCTCCTCAAGGACGCTGATCCGACAAATAAAAATAAAAAGCACGTCTCCACCTAAACACACTGGGGAGAGCGAGATTTCTGCCAATAGCGTTTTAGCTTGCGATCGGCCTTCTCTGTGCTCTCACGTTAAGCTTTTAACCTTTAACCCAGCTCGAAGCTCGTATAACGTGGATGCAAATGAGAGTTTGTTTAAAAATACTGAGGTGTTTATGGTTTATTCCCTTTAAACCCCCCCCACCACCACCACCACCACCATGCAACAGCCGAGACCTTTTGGTCTTGTTGGGTTAACTATTCGCCCTGTTTGTTTTTTTAAATGACTCACGACACCACCTTGTGGTGCAAACTAGTGTTGCGAGACTAAACAGACTAAGGGCGAGTTGGATAACGCGATGAGTTTTGGGAAGCAAACCAGCGGAACACAACAAAATCCATTTTGTGGCACGTCTGTTGCACACATAAGTGTTTTTATTTGCATATACTCGAATAAAAGTTTTAGGTCGTCTCCAGTTGGCGCATTACCCCATACTTATGAGAGAATAACATTTTCAGAATCTTAATTTGATTTTTTGCGTTATGTGGACTGATTTGTTATCTCAATGATGTGCAGTGTGACTCAATACACCACCTTGTGGCGCAAACTAGTATTGCAAGAGTAAGAAAATCTACTCATGGAGGCAGTGAGAGTCTCTATGTCTCATTAGAATCATGTTAATAAGCGTGTTGTGTTCGTGATTAATATTATTTTACAAGCCAGACCAATTTAAGTAAGATTTAGTGTGGCGGTATCGCATATAGTCTAAAATTAGCGCACAGTCTGATGAAACCTCACGCCGGAGCCGCTCTTCCTGTTGTACTCGAGCCGGCGAAGTAATTCGACATGCATTCGACGAACCAGCCAGCTCGCACCGGGGCCGTCTCCATCGCCACTATGACGGCGTAGCCGCTGGAACTCCCGGGAGAGGCCGTGCCCGGCGCTGCTCTCCCTGTCAACGGTGGTGCCAATTGACTGAGGGAGCTGTCCACACCGTGCGCCCGCAGCCAATTGACTCCTGACCCACCTGTGCAACAAAGCACTGCCTCCCCGTGTTCCCCGATCAATATGGCCGCTCCGCTTCACAGCGGCGCCCCTCAGATTGGCTCCCCCTGCGCTGACCTTCCCGAGAACCCCGAGCGCACATCGACTCGGTCGAGGAGGAGGAGGAGGAGGAGGAGGAGGAAGCAGAGAAGCAACTCTAAACTCTCGTTTCACATATACTCGCTCTCGACTTCCTAATGCCTCTTGGAACACACTGCAGCTTGGTGGGAACCAGAGGTGGAGTGGGAAACCGCTGACGTTTTAAAGCCCCATTAGGCAAATTATCTGTAAAAATACCCTCCTATTTGACTGAAATCGCACAGCGACGCCGACGGCTACGCTCGGCGTGGCCAAACGAGCTCCTCGCTGCTCTCGCCCGCGGCGCCGGTGGCGCAGTGGTTCGCACTCTGGCCTAATAGGCCGATGCAGTCCCCTGGTTTGAGTCCCGGTCAGGCCCTTCAGGTTTCTTTCTGTTCAAAAGGAGTTGTTTTTTTTTCTATCCACCATTTCCCCGACTTGCTCATGAGTTATTGTTGCGTTTTTGCCGCCTTGAAATTACTGAGCTGTATTCGGTGCACTAGACGTGAATTGAATTGCTGCAGTGTGACTTAAGCATCTTCAAAGTATTAGAAATCATCACAAATTCCTCAAAGTTATCAGAGGAGCCGCATCAACAACTCAAAAGCCTTCAGATTGTTTCTGCTATTTTTGCACCTAAGACGACTAAAATGAGTCCAAAACGTGCTTCTGTTTATATCGCGAGCAGCCCGTAGTATCCGAGCGGGGCGACTCAAATGTTCATTAAAAAATATTCTCCTGATGAATTTTGGTCTCGAAGGAAGATTCCATGGAGGCGTTTCTGCTATTTCAGTGTTATTGTGACTCACAAAGCTGTGATGTGGAGACTGGAGGAGCTGCCTGTGCTCCTCTACACGCTCTCACAATAGATCTGAGCATCTTCATAGGAATAAATCAATACTTATACAATGCAGAGGTGTGGTGGGGTGCTCGAAAAAGAGAAAACAACAGCGGCGCACAGTTTCCTCCTCCGGGTGTCGACACCGGTTTGGAGGAGGGCCCGGGGTACTGGGAGCGTTTGGACCCACCGTCCGTCCCTCGACAGAGCGAACTCCACTCCCTCCCGTTGGAACGGCATCAGGCGCCGCAGGAGCTTGTGAGGAAGGCCCGACAGTTGCTGTGACCATCTTGTGTCACAGCGAGAGGTCTGCGGGCCATTATCATCCATTTCCATTAGCGGGTCCTCATCGGCGCCTCGGTCCTCGCTCAGTCAGCCGACTCGAAATTCCTTAAATGAGAGAAAATGACAACAACAACAAAAAAAAAAAGAAGAAGTAGATGTTGGCAAGTTTTAGACCGATATAGCATCTATTACTCATGAGAAAGCACTTCTGTTAGGATTGCGGTTTTAACCATAAACTGCAATCACAATGCAGGTTTGTCCTCAGCTGGGCTGAGTTACTGAACTGAAAGCACCGGTTTGGTTAATTAGGGACGAACACGTTCATAAAAAGTCAGCATCCATTGAACAATCTTGCACAAACTAAGGATTTCTAATGGTTCACACGAGTTCTGCGGCCTCAGCAGGCATGCATACCTCAGTTCTAGCGTTTTAATCTTCCAACGAACACACCAGGAACCACAGTGAGTCGGATGTCTTTGCTGCACTGAGGGTCACGCAGTAGGCTGGACCTGCAGGTTGAACAGTTTAGGCTATGTCTTTTTTTTTTTTAAATCAGTTGATTTATAAATATCATGTAACTATCAATGTGTAGGGGGAATGCTGCCATTAACGAACAGGAGAAGCCTAAAGCTGTTTATTCAGCTCAACAAAAAGACATCTCTAATCGATATCTATGGATTTGTGATTGCTGCATTGGTAAACAGTTCACTTTCAGCACGTAAACAAGGGAAACAACCACGTGGAGCCATGTTATTGTGACTCGGGAAGCAGTTAGACCAAGTGTGCGCACAGAGAAGAATGTATTAAATGTAAGGAGTTCCTACCAGGTGGGAAAGTGGAGTTGATCGCTGCAGGTTTTGGGGATTTTAAAGAGCAAATTGACGCGCTGCACCAAAATAGTTTCCCCGGAAACTTCAGGGTACACTCGATTTATGCACCCGGCCGGCACCCGTCGACGATGCGGCGCGTCTTTTCACCACGAAATTAAAAAATAAAATATACGGCTCTTTTTTTTATTTTTTTTTTAGGGTTATTAAAGAGGTGTCGACCGCCAGACAAACTGCAGAGGCGCAAACGTGGAAAGAGAAACACAAGACGCATCCGGCGGATGAGCAGACAGTGAGATATTTCCAGCGCCCCCTGCGTGCGGAGCGCGAGCCGCTGACGCACACTCACCCCCGGCTGGACGCTGCCTCTCCTCTCCGCCACAAAACACCGCTTCGCCCCGCGGCGCAGGCTACCAGCGCACCGAGTGTAGACCCAGCAGCGGTAAGGCCACGTTACACACCCGCAGTGTCCCGTTTTTAACCGAGGATCCGGAGCGGTAAACGTCGCTCTTTGCTGCCGTGTGACAGCTCCGGGGCGCCGGTGTGTTATTTTGCCTTTTTTTTTTTTTTTTTTTTTTTCTCAGGCGGTTAGCTTAGCCCAGCCAACCGAACGTATTAATCTCAATTTCTCCTCGACTGAAACACACACTTTACATCTAATATTTGCATCCGAATACTGTGACCACACACTTTAATTCGGCTTATGTAGAATAATCGTAGCCACAGCTGATGAATAAAAGGGCTTAAATGAATAACTTTCAGGCCTGCAATCTATCGCGTAACCTCAAGCGATATGCCGCAACGGACAGCGTGTACTCCGGCTAGCTGCCCCAATAATTCAGGCTTAATTCATCCCCCGAGCTGCTCAGATGCATAATTTACAAGCCGTATTCTCCACACACTTATAATCGATCACATTCACGCGTTTTGTGTGTCTATGGGAGACTGTTTTGTCGATACAAAAGGTTTTATTAAATTGCAATGTTTGGAAATGGGAGTCTGGCGAGAACGATTAAGGTCTGAAGTTGCCTTCATTTGAACGATTCATCGAAAGACATGTAAATTGTGCGATCATATCGAGTGTTTTAGGGACTTGTTAATTGAGCCATACGTTCTTTTTTTTCATCATCATTGATCCATTTTACTGAAAAGGCCCAGATGAGAGGTTAGATGCAGGTAATGACTGCACCCGAAGTAAATCTGAAATAATGTAGATGATCTTTCTGTTGTTGATTCAGTTTAGTGACAACTCCTGCAATCATACTTACAAGAACCAATTTTTGCCCGATAAGTAACCCACAACAAAGTCCCAGACAGTGGCTCGGTGGAGATGGAGATGGAGATGGAGCTGAGCATCATGATGATACCGGAGCCCGGTGGTGGGCGGAGAGTGGATGGCTGGTTCAGTCCCTGCGGCTGCTCTCTTTTAAAGGATTTCTCCATCTCCACACCAAACGTGCACTTTTCTTTCACACCGTAAGCATGCTCCTGTTGCAGGGTTGTGACCTTGAATTGCATGTAAAAAAAAAAAAGTGCTCATAATCTGAGCCAAACTTCACGAGTTTGACCGTTCGTCGGGGGGGGGGGCTCGGTCCTATTTGGAGCCGGTGGCATTATCAGATATGAAGGTTGCCGTTGTAATGGCTTTCCACCAGAGATGTGGGTCTGATGGCTAAATAATTCATCGCCCCTTGGTGAAGGTGTGTGTGTGTGTATAATATTTGGTCTGGGAACTATTAAATAATTCATCTGGCTGATCCATAAATTGTTTGTTCAATTGGTGACCTTTTCATGGGATTAAGAAAGCACAATAAGAAATTCATCAGAGACCCCTGGAATAACGAACGGCGCGATCATGAGGCAGGATTGGACGGGATCGCTCGTCGCAGTGGCGGCGGCGGCGGCAGCCCCCCCCCCCCCCCCACCAGGTTGTCGGTTGCTAAGTGACAGCAGCAACTTTTTCCGCCCACTGTGTGTGTGTGTGTGTGTGTTTCGCTATTAAAAGTCAGCGCGACTGAAGGGACCAGACACAATCCCCATCATGGCAGTCGGTGATTCCTTCCGCCGGTTTTTATGAAATTCTGCAAAGATCTGCGAGGTGCAATTCTGTTTTTGCATCTCGCGGCGCTTCAGATTGAGGTTTTCTTTCTCTCTCTCTCTCTCTCCTTCTCTCTCTCTCCTCGCTCTCTCTCTCTCTCTCTCTCTCGGATTAGCTGTAGCCTTGTCTGCTTGGTGTGAAAAAGCAGGGTGCCAGGCTTTTAATGGGAACGCAGCCCAGCGAACAGCTCGGCCTCTCAGCGGCCGGCGCCTCCCCATCGACTCTCCACCTGGTCTTCGAGCACCTAAGCTTGGCCGACCTCCCCTCCTCCCTCATCACACCATCTCCTCCTCTTCTTCTTGCTCGATGCCTATTTCTTTCTCCCCCCCCCCCCCCCTCTCCCCTCTCCTTTTCTCTCCATCCCATGTCCCGGCCTGCCCTTTCCTCCTCCTCCTCCTCCTCCTCCTCCTCCCCCCCGCCTCCTCTCCAAAGCACAAGAACCCGGTTCAGCCGGTGACTTTGGTTCAGTCGGCGCTGGCCGGCCCGACGGACGGATGGATGTATGGCCGCGGCCGCCGTGACTGGCTGCCGAGGCTGTGACATCACACGGGGGGGCCAGCTGTTGATTTGGCGTTGTCTCTAAGGCTGGCTGGCTTTTATGGGTTGTGGCAGGTAGACTCTCTCTCTCTCTCTCTCCTCCTCTCGCTCTCTCTCCCCCCCCTCCTCTCTCTCTCTCCCTTTACACTCTCCTCTCCCCGCCTTTACGCTCTCACTCGGTCGAGCGGGCGCGCAGGAGGCAGCACGCGGCTGCCGAGGAGCGAGCTGGGAGTGCGGACTCCAGCCTCCTCTCCTCCTCTCCTCTCCTCTCCTCTCCTCTCCTCTCCTCCTCTCCTCCCGTTCGGATGGAAACGTAAGCAGAAGGGATGGAGGGCAGAGCCGCCGGGCAGGTACGTCCGTCCATCCATCCATCCATCCCGCGGGCTCCCTCTCCACTTCAATATCTCCCTGCGTGTCTTTTTATTTTTCACCTCGCCAGGTAAAATGCATGCTCCGTTTGCTGAGACCCCCCCACCCCCACCCCTCCTCCTCTTCCTCCTCCTCCTCTCTGGCTCCTCAAGATAATTTCCTCAGATCAGCCAATAAGAGGCTTCACTGCGCATTGTTCTCCAGCCAAGCTCGTGCTTCTCGCCCTCCGCTGTTTGTTCTGCAGGTGTTTGTCTGCAAATGGACTTTTAATGACTTTCTGGTAAAGAATAAACCTGCTCGACTTGCATGTTTTGTTTAGTTGTTGTTGTTTTTTTTTTTTTTTCCGCCTTGTGTTTTATTGTTCCAAACTCTTAATTGCCCAGATTGATATTCCCCCGGAAGCTCTCCTGTGGGATAGGTAATGGATTACCCTACATGCTCTGCTGTGGATTTAATTTATTAATGCCCGGCTGTGCTGCACCTCAGAGGCAGAGCGAGACGCTCCAGTCTGCCCGCTTTTATTTTATTTAATTTTTATTTATTTTGTTAATATCAATTCAATCGTTGAGTTTCCTAAACTGACAGTCTCCTCCGAAATCCAGACGATCGGCCTCTGAAAGTGATAGAATTTCATCGGCTTTGCCCCTTAATCGTTTTTCCGGTCCAATTACATCGCTCCCCTGTCTGTTTTTCTTTTTTTCATTTTTTTTTTTTTTTTTTTTTTTTCCTCCTCCAAGTGCTTGGCAATTAGCAGAAATGGCTTGAAAATGGGAGATTAGTTACTCAGTTAAGCAAAACAGCGGAATCAATTTTATCGCAGCGCTGAGAACCGGCATTAAGACAACTAATTAACACTTTATGCGATGGCTGATTTTATTAGTCCTGCGGTCTGCAGACCTCCTCTGGGTTGCCGGTTTGGATGGTGAGTGCTTTTATTTTGTTAATTTATTATAATTTTTTATTTTTTTTTGTTAATCCCCATTTCTCTTACAGAAATATCAGAGCAAGGTGACTCAAATTTTTTAACTCTCCGGCAGCTTTTTGGCTTTTCCGTTTGACTCGACTTCCCCGGTTGTTCCGGGTGAGGAGAGATGGAAGGAGGAGGAGGAGGAGGAGGAGGAAGGGGGGGGGGCATCGAGGGTCCTTCACCTCCCGGGTTGAGCCGGTTTTAGCTCGGACGAGAGCCGCGATCCGCACAGAGCAGAGACGTGGGAGGGAAAGGTCAGCCTTTGTAAGAGAGAGGTGGAGAGGGAGAGAGAGAGAGAGAGAGAGAGAGAGGTGTGTGTTTGATGGATGTAAGTACACTGAAGTGCGCTTGTTCGCCCGGTCCTGCGCGCCGCCGCCACCGTTGGCACTGGAAGCACTCGTCATGGAGAGTAATCGTCCACGTTAAGAGCCCGGCGTAGGATTCACTCGCCATGGTTGATCCGTCACCCGTGTGACCCCCATCCCCCCCACCCCCCATCCCCTCTCTGCTGTGGGTTTTCAGAAGACTTGTGCGTGTGACACTTCTAATCGAGTGTGCGCGCGCGCATGCACCGGTTTTGTGGCTCTGCGGCGGCAATACCGACCAACCACTCCCCGACAGCCCCGGCACTCAAGTTCAGAACGAGGACGTGCGTGCGTGCGTGCGTGCGTGTGTGCGTGTGTGCGTGTGCGTGTGCGTGTGTGCGTGTGTGTGTGTCTGCACGTTTCTCGTTCTTGGCATTCAGAGATGACCACGCAGGTGACGGTGCCGGCGGCTGCACCGCCCGCTCGGCGGCTGCGGTGGTCCAAAAAAAAAAAAAAAAAAAACGGAGCTGCGCCACTGCCGGGGCAACTTTGACGGTGTGTGTGTGTGATAGCTGCAGGGCCGGCACGGACTCCACCATCACCCACCCCACCCTCCCATTTCAGACATTTAACTCGCACCACCTCTCCGTCTTTCAACTCCCAAGGACTCCGCGGAGAGCCGCCACAGCCCGGAGACTCTCCTGTCACACATAAAGAGAAATCAAATAAGAATAATGAAGTGCCGGGTGCATTCACGATAGGGTGGGGGGTGGGGGGTGGAGGAGAAAGCATCTCTGAACAAGGAGATAACGACACAGGTGGTTTGATAACCTGACGACAAACTGCTGATCGCAGGTGGAGCAATGCGCGCGGCAAGAATTCTGCTGAACCAAAAACGCGGCGGAGCCCAATGGCGACCGTTCCTGGCGCGCTCCTCCCCACTCATCGCCATCTCTGTCTGCCCCCCCCCCCCCCCCCCCCCCCCCCCCGCCCAGGTGGAGGTGGAGCAGGTTGAAAGTGAGCAGGGACTCCCCGCTTGACCTTCCGCTTTTCTGGCACCGGGAGGCCGCAAGCAGCCGCCGCCACACCTTGGCACAGCTGGGTGCCAGAGTCAGCGTGGCACCTCGCCGGAGATGGGGATAAGAGGGGGGGGTTGGATGCTGCGATCGAGCAATTCGATTGGCCGTGTAAGCCAAACATTAACATTTAAAAAAAAAAAATTGGGGGATTATTCTTCATTTTCTCCGAATTGCGGGCGGCTGATCCAAACAAAAACGGTCGCCGGAGTTGCGATGGCTGCTTTTCAGGATTCCTCCGAGGTTAAATAGGCCAAATGGGGACGATTAGAGCGCTAATCTGATGTTTAGCACGCTCATTTGGCAACTGCGCCCAGAGAAACTAAACCGGCAGCAATTTTTCATCTTTTTTTTTTTTCTTTCTTTCTTTCTTTCTTCTCCTCCAATGTCGCACGATGCTCAGTGCAGACTCTGCGTCCCCCTGCAGCTCGTGCAGCAGAACATTTGATATGTACGTGTCACCAAATGGCAGAGGGTTTTTTTATTTTATTTTATTTATTTATTTATTTCGTGAGCTGAGAAATCTTCCCCTCTGCTGCTCCTTGAATTTGTAATGCTTGGTGTGTGAGTGTGTGTGTGTGTGTTTTCTACGGGGTTGGCAGGGGCGCCTTCTCCTGTTGCCTCCACCACACTTCCAATCTCCGTGCTCATCCATTATTTATGGCGCGTCAGCACGCACAGGCCTGGAAATACACACACTTTTCTTACTTTTTTTTTTTTTTTTTTTCTTATTTGCTCCAACAGGAAGCACAAATATCTCACTGACTGACGAGACCGCCTGTCAGCTCCACATGACCTTGTTGACACTAACCCCCCTCCCCTCCTCCCTCCCTTCCCTCCTCTGGGTCCGCAGGTCGGCAGGGGTCGTGAGGGCGCCGGAGGCCCCGCTCCTCGCTGTCCAGAGCAGCTGAAGCAGACATGGGCAGAGACGTCTCGGATGGCACTGGTAGGCTCGGCCTCATCGTCTTCTCCTTCGCCACAACCACCGCTGGCTGCGCGACAAGTACGTGTCCGAGACGCGAGTCGCGTTCCGTGTGTGTGTGTGTGTGTGTGTGTGTGTGTGTGTGTGTGTGTGTGTGTGTGTGTGTGTGTGTCGGGTTTCGAGACCAGGGGGGGTGTCGAGCTATAAGGCCCGCGGGGCCAGAGGCTCCCATTTGGGCCAAACCACCCAAAAAGCAAATTGTAAAAAGTCCCAAGATTATTTTGTCGGTGATGCTACCATGAAGGCTAGCTACCTAGCATTAGCCTCAAAGCCCCCCAAAATACCCACAATGCAACAGTTGCAGGGGAAGTTTTTTTCGACATTTGACTGTGTTTTGCATCATTAAAACTGGCTTCATGTTGGGGTTGTTGAATTTGTTAAAGTATTAACATTTTTCCATCCGGTATACTAGATTTTAGGGCTACTGGGGAACTATCTCCCCCGTCTGGCTCCCTGAAGATGAACTTGAGCTGAACTCCAATGTGTTTGAAATCCCAGACGCAGCTTGAAAAAAATGCAACGCCAATGCTTTTCTGTCTAAATTGTTCGAATCGGCGCCCAACTTGACGTCTCGAGCGAAATCTGTTTGCGTCCGCCAATAATTTTGCACGAGGACTGCGCATTCATCACGTTGCGTTCCGTCAGATTCAAAGAAATGTTCCTCCCATCCTTCGTTTGGTCGTGCAAATGCAAATACGTCTCAGTTTCTCGTGATCAATAACTTGACTCATGAATGTTTATACTCTCTATTGATTCATATGTGCTTGGGGAGAGAGAGAGAGAGAGAGAGAGAGAGAGAAAAGAAAAAAAACCCTTTCCTGCTGATATCTGTTTTAGTTTGTTGCTTATCAGAGAGCAGTTTGCGCCTCTCTCACTCCCCTAATGCATCACGAAGGACCCGGTGATGATCCCGATCACTTATGCAGTCAAAACATCCAAACAGGCGCCCGGTGCGATTACCTCGGAGGGCGGCGAAACTCGGGAGGCATCAAAGTCCAGATTTAGTCCACCACTCGGGTCCCATGATAGAATGTGTTTGGGAAAGAATGAGTGATTTGGTTTGCAAAGGCGAGGGGGGGGGGGTGAAAACGGCCGTCCATCACCAAGAAGAGCCCTCGAAAAATATCTGTCCAATAGAGCGACTCGAGAGACTTCACTCATCAAAATGTCAGCAGCAGACGCTAAATATTCAGAGGCATGCGCAGGCACTCTGGAGTATTAAGCACCCCCCCCCCCCCCCCCCCCCCCAAAAAAAAAAACTCAGAATGTAAAAATAATGTAAAGCAGCAACGCCGGCGTCGTTTTTGTCAAACTTCCTGACAGGTCGTTGAGAATTCGCTCTCGAATCGCCCCGGCCAAAATTTCCCATTTGAACTAACCTCTCAGCGAAGGACGCCTCGGCTCTGCTAAACAATAGGAGGGAGACACACACACACACACACACACACACACACACACACACACACACACACACACGCACGCTGTCATGTGTGGATCCACTTTTGATGTGCAAAATTTGATGAGCCCGTTTCTAATTAACCTATTAATCATAGCTCTCATGTACCAGATGTCCCCCCCCCCCCCCTTCTTCTTGTGTGTGAGTGTATGTTACCCCGCATGGGGCCCCCGGCTGCATAATTAGAGCACATCAGCGGGACGAACTCGCACCACGACTTCAACATAAGGAGGTCGTGGCATTACAGCGATGCGTCCTGCAGCGGGGGCCGTAGGTGCAACGCCGCTAATGCTGAAGACAAAAACCGATAACACCCGACGAGGTTTTGATGCTCGCTAAATGACCCCCCCGCCCCATCCCCCACCCCCCCACCCTTCGTCTTGGCCCGTCACGTCTATTGTCTGGAGCCCAACAGCTGCAGAGCTGCGAGAGGGAGACTGATGACCACAAACTGTGGCGTTGACACCGGCTGCTTCTCATGCAGCACTCTCTTCCTCATTGATGATGATCTTTCTGGTATTTCTAACCTGGTAAATCCGAATAATATGACTTTCAACCTCATGTTTCACCAATTTAAGCCAAAACGTAGATAAAGTTACACATTGCAAACAAGCAAGCTCATTTATATTTGCATAAATAACCTGAAATTGGCTATTTTAGACTTTTTACGTGAATAATCTTTTACTTTTTACAAATTATGACCATACAAAACTAAAATATTGAAGTTTTCTGAACAACTTTCTTTGTGTTTTGTGGATAAATATGAAACAAAATGTCCATTTACGCTTCGTTTCCTGCTATTTCCAACCTATTGAATCAGATTCTGTTCCCTACACACTGACGTCGGTCACAACAATATAATTCGAATACGAATGACTTGCAACGACATATTTGACCAGTTTTAGCCCCAAAAGGCTGGAAACTACACAGTACGAGTATATTTACAGACCATCTCTGAACGTAAGAAGACGCCTTCCATTTGCATCAGTTAAGTTGACTTTATAATAAGAACAAAAATATCCTAAATATACCTGCTAAAAAAAAATACTTCATAAACCTTTAAAATCCTGAGATTGTGGCGCAGATTAGAAAATTGAATTACCAATTGCTAAATTCAGACTTCTTGTTACTTTTTACATCGACTAATGACAAATTTTGACCATACAAGTTAAAAATATTTCCGTTTTCTGAGCTGGTTTCTTTGTATTTTGTGTACACATTGAAACATATATATATATATATGTATGTATTTACTGGTGGAACCTGGTGTCTGGTTACTATGTAGCCTCGTTTGGACATGCACAGTCGAATAATGGCCAGTTAGATGGAACCAGGGCCGTCAAAACCACAAGAGGCCCCAATCCGACCAAGCCACCAAGAAAAATGTCAAAACGTCATCGAAAACTTTTATTTTATTTTTTTTAAACAAATTTCTTTAAAGCGTTTGACACGACGTGACACTGAGACGTCGCCGATGCCGCCAGGAAAACTAGCTGACTAGCATTAAGCTCAGGGTGTAGGATTACCCACAGTGCAACAGTTTTTTTGGGGCTTTTTTTTTTTTTTTTTTTTTTTTCAACTTTTCCCTGCGTTTTTATTAGAATTGGCTTTATGTTGAGATTGGAACAATTTTAGGTCATAATTGTTTTTGTTTTTTATTATACAAATAGACTTTTCCATTATGTATACTCTTTAAAGTTAAAATCGGTCTGCATGTGGACCCCTTTTTAACTGAAATAGATTAAAACCATCTGAGGGTCTGAAACGGGAACGAAGGAGCGCCGAAGCTTCAGATTCTCCCTGACCGCCTGCTTCCTGTCTCCACAGGTTCTCCGTATTTGCTAGCGTCTCCCGGTAAGACTTTGCCATGAGAATGTCCGATCCCGTCGACGCAGACACGATGAAGGTCCCCGAGGCCGCCGACGTGGCGGCGCCGCTGCCCGCCGCGAAAGACCCCGCCGCCAAGTCCGAGGCCCCCGAGCCGAGCCCGGGCGGCAGGGACGACAACAGCAACCAGGACGCACAGGTAACGGCGGCTTGGGGGTCACGTGGGTGGGGGGAGGGGGTCGGAACCGAGTCGTGTTTCGTCTTCCTCGGGAGGAGACGTTAGAGGAGTGTCGAGGGAATCGGCGAGATCACTTTCAGATAAACCCCGCTAATTAATTAGGTCTCTGCGTCGCCGCGGCTTCGTGCTTTGGGACGTCGGGGGGGAAAATTGGTTAATTTGCCCGTTAATGCAGAGACGAGCACCGACTGGCAGGAGAAAACGCTAACGATGCCCCAGCCCCCCCCCAAAAAAAAAAAACTAAGTGTGGCCGCATAATCCAGGAAAAGGATTGTCTCTTTGGCTGCGGCCTAAAAATAGGATTCAGGCCAATCTGGCCGAGGGAAGCGAGCGAGCAACTCAGGCAGGCAGATAATCGGAGCTCAAATCCTGGCTTATCTCGCAACTTCCTCCGTCTGCGTTGCCCCCGAAGGAACAGAGCGACACCGGCGTGGTGGGGGCCGCAGCGGAGGAGGGGTGGCGAGGTTGTAAGGAGGAGGGATTAGTAAGAGGAGGAAGGTAAAGGAACACCAGAGACACGGCGTTGAACAATAAAGAGAGGATTTCTCCTCCCCCCCCGGAAAAAGGCGCGTGTCCCCAGCGCGGCGGCTCAGGTTGTGTTTATACCTGCGACGTGCGCTGGCCGGGTCTTAAAAAGCTTCTGGAAGTCCGCGTGGGGGGAAAAAAAAAACACACAAAAAAAAACTGTGGGAATTAGTCTTTCAGATCCTCCAGTGCTGGAGAGCCACAGTTTGACCTCAGGTCAAGGTTCCAGCCCGCAGCGTGACTTTGCAAAGTGAACACTTTAGCAGCGTTGGTGAATATCGGTACTTAGCGGTAAAAAAAAAAAACGTTTCTTTTCGAGGGAAAATTGGAGAAAAAATTTGTGCTTAAAATCAATTTTTTAGTTTTGTTCTTGTAGAACAAGGAGAAATAAACGGTTTGCGGTCATTTTTACTTCATTTTGATCGTTGAAATGGCATAGGAATTTTACTTTGTACCTCAAATTTGAACATTAAATAAAATGTCCTTCAAAATTCCAACTTGTTCAGGTTTTTATAGAAAAGCTTTTCAATCAGTTATGATTTGATGAACCAATATGTTTCTCCCCCCCCCCCCCCCCCCCCCCCCACACAAATAAATTAAACTAGTAAAAATTGGGAATGCTGATTTAATCCACGTCGGCACTTTTTCTCCCGTCACAATCCTGTAATGCCATCTCTGGCCACTGGGGGCAATGTTGCGCTAAAGTCGACTGACCTTGTTTTTTTTCCCTCCGTTTTATTTATGTCATTTGATCGCATGTAATGTAGTTACCGCGACGTTGAAATCAAAAACATATATTGTAGTATTTTGACAATAAATAACGTCAACTCGTGGAAGAAGACGATTTTGTACATTTCAAGCCGAAGCCCTCGTGCTTTCTTGGATTGACTGTTCATCTTACAAACGTAGGCTCCCTCTCGTCCTCCTCCCGTCCTCAAAAAGCGAACCCTCGACGTGATTATTTCACGAGATACAGCGAACGACCCCGCCGACCTTTATCGCCCGTGAGGTGGCGGAGCTAATTTGGGCGTGGGGAGAGGGGGAGGGGGAGAGGGAGGGGGAGTTTTACGCGAGAACCTTTTGGGATTCCGACAGAGGTAAAAGTGGGTTGGGGGGGTGGGGGGGGTGACTTTGACACCATCTGCCTGCCGCTCTCCGGCTCCGTCCGTCCGTCCTCTGCGGCGGGACAGGTGGCCGCCCTACTTCTGCTGACTTCAGCCCTTTTCACCCCCCCTACCCCCCCCCCCCCCCCCCCCCCCTTCGCTCTCGTTCCCCGTTCCTTTATCTCCTGCCGGCATTGTTCGCTCCCCACCGGCCCCCACGCCGCTCAATTAACCGGTGTAGCGGTGCGCTCACAGTCCCAGCCCGCTCCTCCGACACCGAGGGGAGGGGGGGGGGGGGGGGGGGCGCAGGTCACCAACAGCGGCCCCATTTCTTTTTTTTTTTTTTTTTTTATATAGGTGTTATTTGGCCCTCAAGCTGAATGAGCGTGGGGGGGGGGGGGGGTCCTTTTGATTTTTAGAGGACAGGTGGGAAGGACGTGTGTGTGTGTGTGTGTGTGTGTGTGTGTGTGTGTGTGTGTGTGTGTGTGTGTGTGTGTGTGTGTGTGTGTGTGTGTGTGTGTGTGTGTGTGTGTGTGTGTGTGTGTGTGTGTGTGTGTGTGTGTGTGTGTGTGTGTGTGTGTGTGTGTGTGTGTGTGTGTGTGTGTGTGTGTGTGTGTGTGTGTGTGTGTGTGTGTGTGTGGTAGCATATGCTCTGCATAAATTGTTCCACTTTCGTGAAATGACATGTCATCATATTTATTTTTTTCATTCTTGATATTATTGTTGGTTGCACATAATCTCGGCCGGTCACATTTAATTCAAAGTCCCAACAATCCTTCCCCCCTCTTGTTTCCTTATTTCTTTCTTGATTTTTTTTTTTTTCTCCCTGAACACTCTTTCCCTGCGCCTCCGGACAGCCGGCGAAGCCCCCCAAGGTACGGTACGCTCCGCATGCATGCCGCACACGGCCGCTCCGTCGTCTCGGTGTTCGCAGCTTGGACCACGTCGTCTGCTTTGGATTGAGATTGTCCCGCCGTGTTTCGCCCCGTTAGGCTCGGCCGCGGATGTCTTGATACGTGTGAATGCTGACTGAATCCCCTCCCCATTGTGCCTGCTGCATCGCCCCCCCCCTCCTCACAGTTTAAATGCCGTTTTGATCCAAGTGATTTTGATGCAGTCGTAAGGAACTCGCGGGTAAAAAGCTCAGAGGAACAGCCACGTCAGCCGGAATGTGAATTCTCCCCCCTGGATTGCTTGCCTTGGATTGATTTGTGCTCGCTGGCTGTGTGTGTTCACTTTGGCTTGTCACTCCGACCACAGTTGATGTCGTCAGATCTAAGTGTGGCGCAAGGTTTTTATTTTTCAATTTATTTTATTTTTTTTAACTGTTCCCACCTGCCTGCACCCTCCCTCCTTAGTCCAACACCAGGCTAAAGCTGGTACGGAGCCTGGCGGTGTGTGAAGAGTCCTTTCCTTGCCCAATTCCCGAGCCCTCTGCAAGACCTCAGGTAAAAAAAAAAAAAAAACCAAACCTCAGATTTTCATCATTAAAGATGCTATCCTCATCGCGTCCAACAAAAACTGTTGGTACTGCATTTTTGGAGGAGTTCACATACTGCGTCGGGCATCGGTGTACTTGTCTTTCTACACGTTCCGCGCTCCGCTTGACTCGCTATACTTTCGACAACTGATCTGTCCGGGTACGTTTTGCGGTACCGGGTGCGTTCCGATCGAAGGCATAATCGCTCGTTCCTGTGTGCGCGCGCGGCCGTTTTCGAAGCGAAAACGCCCCAAAAAAACTTTCGTTGCGGTTTTAAGCGACAACGGTGCTCGGGAGTCACCGAAAATGCAACTTTTTGAAAACGTCCCCACGTCGACGGCGGAAGCGAGTCTTTCTGGAAACGCTGCGACTGCTCATGACTCCCAGATCATATTCTCCTATAGTGGACAGTCACTATAATAACTAACTTTAATCAGGTTTTTTTTTTTTTTTTCTGTTTTTACTACATTTATAGTCCTGGTATATTAAACACGTTTCAAAAGTTCCCATTTTTTAAAAGCAACATGGTTTTCCATCTTGATGATTGACAAATAGAATAATTCACGTCACAACGAATACACTATATATTTTCCATTCGAACAAACGGTAGCCCAAAGAAAATGTACTTCCAATAAAACTTGAGTGGTAATCTCAAAACACTCCACACACACACACACTAATGGTGACGGCTGCCATGCCGAGAGGAAGTTGTTGTTTGGCGTCGAACTACCAACCTTTGTATCAGAAGTCTACAACTTTTAACAAAACTTGAACAGAAAGAGATTTCCATGAAATGTTAAACCTGAGCGAATTCCATAAATCAGAGGAAGTTTGTAGAGTTTTTAAAAGTCTGGCATGAGTATTTTTTTTTTTTATTAAGTTCTCCGCTGCGCGTGCGTGCGTGCGTGCGTGCGTGCGTGCGTGCGTGCGTGCGTGTGTGTGTGTTGTGTCACTACAATGTAAACGGCAGCACCACCTAGAGGCCCTACACACTAACTGCATCGTTTTCAGCGTTCCTGTTGTGGTTGAGTAAGTTTTGAAAAAGTCAGGTTCTTTTTTTTTTGTTTTGTTTATTGTTTTTTGGCAAAATCGGTCCAATTTAATGATACAAAGTGAAAAAAAAAAAAAAAAAAAACTTCAAAAAGCCGCTGTATCTTTCATGGCAGCAGTTTTAATATCTCCGCTCGGGTCTCAAGTCTTTGAGTTTTCTAATAATTTGCTTGGCGGTCCAGATTGGAGCCCCTTGCGAGATTACCGCGGTACCGCCGCATGTCTAATTACTTCACATTCTGTTGCTATGCAGCAAACGTTTTTTTTTTTGTTTTTTTTAGTTTTTTCTCCAACCAAAAGTGAGAAACTCATCAAGCCCAGCGTGACGTCCTCCGTCTTGACGGAGTCAAAAGTGCTGACCCGGGGATTAGGCCTTCATTTTCAGCTCATTACAGATGGAGCGGCCACGCCTCCCCCCACGACAGCTCTGATTAAATACCTGGCCGCGGCGTGATGAAAACATCAGACATCATCAAAAAGGAAAGCGCCGCTAAATCAACCCCTCTTTTTCTGCCCCCCCCCCTCCCCCCGCATCCCTTTCTCCATTACATGCCACTCTGCACAGCTTCTGGCGTACCTACGCGCACGCAGGCAGGTGTGTCGGGCCAGTCAGCAAGCGAGCGCCATAACCGGAGGGCGGTGTTATTCCCACAGCAGTCTCGCCTCGTCCGCACTCACACGACGTGGCATATTACCGCCATCAATCATGTCGGGGAAATTACAAATTTCCACACGTCAGCTTTCCGGAGTGCCGCGGACCGGCTCTAATTGAGTCCTCCACCGATAGGTGCCCCACCCCCGCTTCCGTTATTGGCCCCGGAGTCGAAGCCGCCGCACCTACGGAGGTGAGGTGAAGCAATAAAAAAAAAAAAAAAAAAGAGTACAGATCGTCTAAATCAAGAAATAAAATGTAGAATCCACGTCGCGCTTTAAAGAAGTAGCCGTTAATGTTTAGTTTTCAGACTGACGGCTCGTTATATACTCACAAGACCATCATTTCCACGCAGTTCTCCCCCCTTTTATCTCGAGGTAAATGGATGTCAGGAAACAAATGAGGCAACAGCTGCACACCAAGCCTTCCACGTGACGCCGAGGGTGGCAAACATCGGCGCTCCTCGCCAGGAAGGAGGAGGGGGGGGGATTCTCTCTCACACACACACACACGGAGTGTTTTCCGCTCTGGCAGTCCCACTCGCGCAATTACACGACGTTTCAAGTGAAAACGCTTCATTTCTTTTGCATTTCACATGGTTCCAGTTTAAATGGAGCCCTGAAACGGGTGCCGTGAGCACGCCGGCACACTAGTGGGCGCTGTTGTTTAGTGACGGAGTCAGACAGACGTGGCGCGTATAAGCGTGAACGATCGGAGGAGTGTGGACATCGGTGTGGACGGACGACCAAGTTGGACTTTTATTCCAGGTGACTCTTTTATTCCAGGTGACTCCTAAGCAGCATTTTAAAAAAGTTACTTTTTTTTTTTTCAACGTTTCCACTGAGACATGGTTGCCGCGTTTTCGAATAGTTGCGTTTTTTTCCACGGAGTCGGAGCATGTTCGAAAAGTTGGGTTTCCCTCTGTTTCGAGGGAGACGGTGCGTTTTTCCCCGTTTCCATGGAGACGGGGTTGCAGCGTTTCGTGCATGTTTGAAAAATTGGGTTTCCCCCCCGTTTCAAGGGAGACGGTTCGTTTTTGAATCGTTGCCTTTTCCCCCCGTCTCCATGGAGTGTCCGCGTTTTCGAATAGCTGCGCCTTCCCACATTCCCACTGAGACTGAGTCATCGCCCTTTCAAAAAGTTGCGTTTTTTTTTTTCATTTCCACGGAAGCAAGGTTGGAGTGTGCATTTTTATTTATTTTTATTTAAAGGTTGCGTTTCCTAAAAGTTGCGTTTTCCCCCATTCTACAGAGTCGGGGGTATTGTCAAATAGTTGTGTTTTCACAGTTGCTGCGTTTTCGAAAAGTCGCTTTTCCGACGCCCAAAATGCAACGGCAGTTTTTCTGCTTCAGCGTGTGAAGCTCGTCGCGTAAACTTCGTCATGTCTCCCATTAGCATATTCCACTTTCACATATATTCACCTGAAGGTGACCCCCCCATCTCATTTATTCTCAGACTATTGGATGTTAGCATCCAGAGTTAAATCCCCCCCCCCCCCGCCCATCCCATCCTCTCCAGCTATTCAAGCTTTTTTCCTTTTCAGCCTTTTGTCGAATTGCCTGAAGAGCAAATCTCTGTGTGTGTGTGTGTGTGTGTGTGTGTGTGTGTGTGTGTGTGTGTGTGTGTGTGTGTGTGTGTGTGTGTGTGTGTGTGTGTGTGTGTGTGTGTGTGTGTGTGTGTGTGTGTGTGTGTGTGTGTGTGTGTGTGTGTGTGTGTGTGTGTGTGTGTGTGTGTGTGTGTGTGTGTGTGTGTGTGTGTGTGTGTGTGTGTGTGTGTGTGTGTGTGTGTGTCACACACACACGTCTGGGGTAAACCAAGGCCACTCTTAATAGATTTCTCACTCTCCAGCCAGATTGCAGTCTCAGGCTCCATCCATCTTGGATTTTGAGGAACTCCAAAAGTGCGCCGTCGCTTTAATGTGGCGTTTTATTCAGGTGGCTTGGTGACAAACAAGCTAATCCGGCAGATTAATCGCGCGAGCGATTTGGCGTTGGCGGATGCTATCGAGAACGGGTTTCCACGATAACCCTGAGAGTTTATAAAGTGTCTTAACTACGGCCTCCGTTGCCGGCGCTGTTCTCCAATTAACCCACAACCTCGGGCGACACCGCAGCGACTTCGCCGCCTCAGGTTTTTTTTTTTTTAACCCCTTCCTTCCTTTCTTCCCTAAACGAAGCGGCCCCGTCACTCACTTGTGAAATGTTCTGCTTCAATCGAAGCAAGAGGAGGATTTCAGGGTTTCTCTCTCTCTCTCTCTCTCTTCCCAACAGGATGGTTTCCTCCTTCAACCCTTGGAAAAGGAAGAACGAGCCGCGCAGGAGCAAGCCGAGAGGGAGGGCGGCGGCGACAAGGCCGACAAGCCCGAGAAGACGCCCAGAAAGATGCTGTCGAGAGGTGAGGACGAGCAAAGGAGCGACGCTCCGCGTTGTTGTGGCGCCTCGTTTCGCCTGTCGAACCTAACGCGATCTTAACGTGTTCCACGCGGAGCACTTTCTTTTTTTTTTTTTATCCTTTTTTTCCCCTCTTTTTCTTTTTATTTTTTTTTAACGTTTTCCCCTTATTTACTTTTCATTGATTTAAAATTTTTGGGTTTTATTTTTGTCATCTTATTCTCCTTTTTTTTTCATTATTTTCTTTTATTGTCTCCATCCCCCTCTATTTTATTATATATATAAAAAAAAAAATTGTCAACTTATTTCCTTTTTTATTTATTCTCCTTTTCCCTTTTTTTTTTTTTTTGGCATTTCAACACATTCAGCGAAACCCAGAAGGAGATGGACTCGTGTCATTGGGGTTTTAACTTAAATAAGTCACTTGCGGGACGAGCGGAAAAGCGTTGGGTTTCCTTCACTCCTCCCAAAAAGTTCCAATTCCATAATGGAAGCACAAATTTGTGTCACCCGGCTAAATTACAGCTCTAATAATAAAAAAAAAAAAAAAAGCGACGTCCCGTTCCCATGTCACCGCTCCCGAACATTTTCTCCGAGCTCCTCAGGTTTTTTTTTGGCCCCCCCCCCCGGTTTTTAAATTATATCTCATTATGGGCCGATAATTGGCGCGATTCAGTTAATTGCGACAAGCTCAAGGTGTGAAGCAATTATCCGGATTCCCACAGGCGGAGAAAGGTGTCTTCCTTTTCCTCTGTGGAGCAACACCACTGATGAGGCAGCCACCAATTATAGAACGCAGACGCCCACCGCAGGGGAACGACCCCCCCCCCCCCCCCCCCCAAAAAAAAGGGGTCCCATCCTTTTGTTGGCTCTTCATTCCTGTAATGGCTCAGCTGGCAGCGTCGGCGTACAATAACCTATCAGACGGCGCGCTTCTAGAACAATGTCACCCTCGCTGAAGTTTCCCCCCTCGCCGCCGTGACTTTTCCCCGACAATCGGACTCATTTTGCATATCAATATTAACGGGTTTGGAGAGTTAACGGGGCGGAACGTTTAAACTCCGTGTGTGTGTGTGTGTGTGTGTGTGTGTTTGCATAGATTCCAGTCAAGACTACACAGACTCAACTGGCATAGATCTGCACGAGTTTCTGGTCAACCACACTGAAGGGAAACCCCAGGTGAGCACCGGCAGGATTAAACCTGCACCGTCCTGGATTACAGTGTTAAAATGTACCCGCAGTTCCAAACTCGTCCACAAGGGGTTGACTAATGGGATCGTCTAATAGAAAAGCACATGGATCGAAACTGGCCTGCAAACAGGCTCCGATCTGGCCGAACCTCCAAGAAAAAACAAATCAATGCTTGCTTTGAATTTTTTTTTTTAAGCGATTTTAACAACCAAGATATCAGTAGTTCTCAAACTCGCCTCCAAACCAAGCGGCCAGGGTGTAAAATCACCCATAATGCAACAGCTTCTGGACATTTCACTGTATGACACGCCGGACATTTTCACTAAAAATGGACTTTATGTTGATTGGAGTGATTTTTAGGTGAAATAGTTTTGGTTTTTTTCTGTGAAAATATCCATATTGGCATCACATATACTTGAATTTTCACACTTATGATGGCAGTATTTTACCTGGCCGGCCCACTGAAGAGGCCCTGAACTAAAATATGTTTTGACACTTTATTCCTGAAATATATGTACATAATGTAAGTTATAGTTATTGAGGAATCAAGCGATCTTAAAGTCAGCCGTCTTTTTTGTTTAGTAGCAATTGTTCATGTATACTTGAAATGAAAGTGAATCCGAGCTCTTGTGTGAGTTGTGTGTTTGACTTTCTATCTGACCACGTTTCGTTCGAAGGGATCGAATCATGCTGCTGAAGCTGGAACAGGACATCTTGGATTTCATCAGCAATAACGAGTGGGTTTTCTCCCTTTCTCCACGGACGCTTGAATAAGAGAAGTGTCCACCCCCCCCCACCCCACCCCACCCACCGTCATCGGTTTCTCCTCCTCCTTCTTTCCCGCAGAAGCCAAAAGAGAAAATTCCCGCCCATGACGTCTTACCACCGCATGCTGCTGCACCGAGTGGCCGCCTACTTCGGCATGGACCACAACGTGGACCCCAGCGGGAAGTCGGTGGTGATCAACAAAACCACCAACACCAGAATGTACGTCATGAACGAACCCCCCCCCCCCCCGTGTTTAACATATGTCGCCTGTCAGCATCCGCCCGCAAAATTAAGCCCCTCCCCCCTCCGTTCCTTCAGACCCGATCAGAAATTCTCCGAGCACATCAAGGATGACAGGGCGGACGATTTTCAGAAACGCTACATTCTCAAACGAGACAACTCCAGCTTTGATCGCGAAGACAGCACGGTAGGTGTTTTTTTTTTTTTTTCTCCCCCCCCCCCCCCCCCAAGCTGTCACTTTCATTTCTGACATGTTGGTAAGAGTGGGACAATCTGGTGTCCCTGACATAGCTGCTAAAGAAGTGTGTGTGTGTGTGTAAATGTGTGTGTGTGTGTGTCCTTGCCAGATCCGAATGCGTTTGAAAGCTGACAAGAGGAGCAAATCGATGGAGGAGAGGGAGGAGGAGTACCAGCGAGCCAGAGAAAGGATATTTGCACATGATGTGAGAGCTGTTTGTGTAGGCGGAGTGGGAGGAGGAGGAGGAGGAGGAGGAGGAAGAGCAGTGTGGGTGGGGTGGTGGGGAGGGGGAGTGGAGGGGGGGGGGGGGGGGGGGGGGGGGGGGGGGGTTATGTTGCACAAATCTTTGTGTCATTTTCTATTCATGTGCAAATTCGCTTTGGATTTCGTCTTTCCAATTACCTCTCGGGCGGATTTATGAATTTGACGGCTGGAACGCGCGGAGGCCGATCACCTGACGCAACATCAGATTTATTGAGGAATAATTTGAGTTTATTGGGGGAGATGAAGAGTCGGATTAACTGTCTTTTCTTCTTTTTTTTTGCCCACAGGGAGATCACTTCATACTCGACAGAAGGTAAGGAGTACCGCCGCATTTCAACACATTAATTGTCGCCTAATTGGCCGAAGCAGAGCTGATCTCATCCTCCTCTTCTTTTTTTTTTTTTTTTTTCCCTCTTTTAAAAAACGCTTTCACTTTCATACCACGTTCAATCACTTTTACAGTCTCCCTCTGTCAGCGCGGCAATTAGTCGGCTCTGCCTGTTTTTTTTTTTTTTTGTTGTTTTTTTTATAAAGACATCTCATTTTGTCGATCCTTTTAACCCCCCCCCCCCCCCCCCCCCCCCCCCTCCCCTCCCTCATCTTCTCTTCTCCCGTCAGCGCGCAGGATGAAGACGCACGCATGAGCACCCAACAGAGGCGGCAAATGTTCAGGTGGGTTTCACGGGCGGGGGGAGGGGGGGGGGGGGCGTTTGAATTGCCGTCTGTCTCGATTCGAGGATTCGTGTGTGTAGTCGAGCCAATAACGCCCGCGAAAAACCGCATCAAGGGGAATCCATTCGATTCCAGAGGCTGATTAAAAGGCTTGTCCAATAGTCTTGTTTGACAGGATCGACCATAATGAGTCTCGACTACCATTAAAATTCAAAAACATATATATATATAAAAGCTAAGTTTGATTTATTTCTTAGAATATTTCTATAAAATATTAATAATCAGACTCTTTAGCACCGTGTGACCGGCCAGTTTAATGAAAATAACTGCTATTATCGGCTTTATTACATCTAATACCGTCACCTTTTTCACGTTATTTCTCATTATTACATTATTGGTCATATTATATTTCCTATAAATATGAAAAAATATTGTTTTTACTGACGAAACTCGAACTTCTGGGAAGTCTGGGAAAGAAAACGTGCGTCAGAAAGAAGAAGCTTTTAATCCAGAGATAATTGTGATTGTGCGCCAGAGCTTAAGTCTCTGCCTTCAATAGTAGTGCTCATATTTTCACGTATCCAATTTGGGGAAATGATTTGCCCACCCTGAAGTACGCTAAGCCACCGTGTTTTCCTGCTGACGCTTCTTCAGGTGACTCAATGCACCACCTTGTGGTGAAAACTCGTGTTGCAATGCTAATAATAACTTATTTGAAACACACAGCTTGTGGAATTGAATTTATGAAATAAAAGCTTTATAGCAAAGTCATGACAGTCCCAGACTAGATAAAGAGACCGGAGACGCAGACTTGGGATTGGGATGATATAGTACTATAGTAGAATTGAATTATCTGGTAAGTAGCGAGTACCGGAAGAGAAGCTTTATCGTCATTAAAACCACTGAAACCCTCGTAAAGTTGAACGACCCGCCGTTTGCAGGTTACGGGCGGGTCAGTCCGGCGCGAGCCGGCAGAGCAGCTCGGAGACGGACACGCTGCCGCGGCACAGCGAGCCCCGGCCGTGGAGCAGCACCGACAGCTCGGACAGCTCCAACCGGCTGGCGCCGCGGCCCGCCATCACCAAGGCCAGCAGCTTCAGCGGCATCTCCCCGGGCCTGGTCCGGGGGGACAGCACGGCCAGCAGCAAGAGCACGGGCCGCCTCTCCAAAACAGGTACGGTCGAAGCACAGGAAGCGGTCGAATTACTTTTTAATGCCCTTTTTTGGTGACTGTTGAAAGCAGCGTGATTCAATACAGGAAGAACCTCTTGTTCAACTGATTCATAGAAGCTGATTGTTTTTGATTTGACCAAACTTAAGGCTCCAATCCCACCAAACCACCAAGGAAATCTGTAAAAAATGTCAAAGAATATAACGATTTTTCCATTATCCTGAAATCCACACTGCCAGGGTGTAAAAACACCCATAATGCAAGGTTTTTTTTGCACGCTTCAGCATCTTTTGCCTCATTAAAATGGGCTTTTTTTGGTTGAGACTGTTGTCATTTTCACTATTTTCATGTTTGTTTTTTGGAAATATAGACATTTTCTTCACCTTTGCCCTTAAATGAAAAACTTTAAATTTGAAATTTAAAGGTTAATGTGGCAATAGTTTACCGTTCCAGCCAGTTGTGTGCAACAGATATAATGAATTATTTTTTTTGACATTTCATTGTATTTTGCACCTTTTTAAAATTGGCTTTATGTTGAGATTGTCGTCATTTTTAGTAGTAATTGTTTAGTTTTTGTGAAAACATCGACATATTCTTCACTTTTACTCTAAAAAAAACTGATAACAAATTGACACTTTAGTAATTGAATATATCTGAATGTGTATAAATCAACGGGAAAGCCAAGTTATCGTCAGACTTTGACACATGGCGAGTCGGAGGAATGGAGTCGGCTGGCTCGTGGACCGCAGCGCCACTCCCTCCTTCCGAGCTCCTTTGGCGCCATTTTTGCGCGCCATTCCTTAATTATGCGGCGAGGAAACCCAGCGCGGAGACACCGGTTCCCCCCCCACCAATCAGCAGTTGATGCGGCGCGGCTGTGATTGTCTCCGCCCCCCTGCTCCATTATCGCCATCAGCCATGACGCGCCGCTTCCGTCTCGCCGCAGGTTCAGAGTCGTGCAGCAGCGTGGGCTCCTCGTCCAGCTCGCTGTCGCGGCCCCAGCTGCCCCTCCTCCCGGCGTCGGTCTCCTCCAGGTCCGGCGCCATCCTCCCACCGCCCGACTGCCGAGGCCCCGGACACCCCGACGTCACCAAGAGTGTCCCCCCGCAGCCGTCCGCCGACGCCGCAAACTACTACCTGCTGCCGCTCGATGCCTCAGGGATCCCACCCGGCAGCGTTCTGGTCAACCCACACACAGGTACTCCCCCCCCCCCCCCCCCCCCCCCCCCCCCCGAGATGAATATATTGATGCGCGTTGGCGTGGGCGCCGCGCTCGGTTTGTCTGTCAAATTAGCAGTCAGACCAGAGCGACGCTGATCAAAAAGCAGCGAACAGATGGGAGAAAGCTGTAAATATGTATCATGGGCCCCGTGTGCAGTGCTTGCAGGCTCATCTTCAAAGAAAAAAAATATATAAAAAAAAAAAAAAACAGCCAAGGTCGTCGCTCCCTTCCCTCGGACGCCGTCCTTCGCTGTCACTGAATTATTTGGCTCACAAACATTCACATCGCTGTATTTCTTATGTTGTTTTTTTTGCCGCTTCTCCTCCCCGATCAAATCCGACAGGCAAGCCTTTCATCCATCCCGACGGCAGCGCCGTCATCTACAACCCGGCCGGTATCGCCGCCGCTGCCGCCGCCGCCGCCGCCGCCAGGATCCCACAGCAGGGAAAAGGCCCGCAGCAGCCAATCAGCGCTGCAGCTCCACAGCAGGCAGCCAATCACCTCCACTCACAGGTCGGTGGACACGGTGCTTTTATTTCTTAACTTTTTACTCAAACTGTTGAACCGGGGAGTGACGCGTACGACTAAGCCCCGCCCCCTTTTGGATAATGGCATAGATGACATGAGAGCTCTGAGCTTATGAGGTGAAAGAAAAGACTTCCTGTTTGGATTCAAGTGTTTTAAGTGAACAGAAGACCAATATGATATAAGAGGATTTTTTTTTTTATTTTAGAATAAAGTGAGAAAGAATGTCTAAAATAGATGTTTCAGTTGTTGGAATTATTTTGGTAAGCTTTACATATTCTAGATTATCTGGAATTTACATGAAAGTCATAAAAATCCACTTCTTTTCGCCTAATCCTTCGTCGTCGGTTAAAACGAACAGCCTATGTGGCAGATTATAACCAGAAATCAAACATTAATTCATACAAAAGTAAAAATTTCAAGTGCGTCACAAATAAAATAATTGACATTTCATTAAGAAACTCGACTAAATGTTGAGTTTCTCTGTGTTTTTTTTTATCTACTTCTTTTAAAATGTTTCCCACACATGCACTTATGTTGATTAAAAAGTTCCAACACATTAGAATAGAATAGCATCGAGTTGAACAGAATAGAAATACTTTACAAAAAGAAAGTTAAATATCAATAAGGCAGGGTGATATGTAATATGAATGTGTATCGTGCTTAACAGTGACTGATGTAAACACAGAAAGGTTGAATTGAACAAAAAACACTATTTTTAGTTGAGTTTTAGAGAAAAATCCACCTTATGAGGCTTTGACACTGAAAGAAAAGTCAAAAATTTGTCACGTATGACAGAAAACGACAGATTTCTATGAATAAACTCCTTTTAATAAAAGCTTTTCTATGTGTTGAACGCTTATAATTAGGACTTATGGGATTAGAAAATAAATTAATAAAATAAATGAGTAGATAAAAAAACGAAGAAAAAAAAAAAAAAAACAATAATGAAAATAAAAAGATGAATTAGAAAAATAAAATCACAAAAAATAGCGTTTATTCTCAAATCTGATAGAAGTTCAAGAAAGCTCTTAGTTTGAAAGATTCCAGCATTATTTTCATAAAGAGCTGCGAGAGTGAGTGAGAGTGAGTGTCTGCGCTCTCGCCCTCCTCCCTGCGTCCAGCCTCATCCCTCTGTCCCTCTTGTCCGTCTCCCTTTGCTTCCCTCCTCAGCAAATCTGTCCTCCTCTCCAGCCGTCCTCCGAGCCTGTCCACAACCCAACGGTGTCCTATCCTCTTCCTCCCTCTCAGTACCTGCCCGTCTGTCCTAACCAACAGTACACTGTGGTACACAGCTCTCCTTCTCCTTCCACTTTAATATTCCTCCTCCTCCACCTGTTTTTCACCGCTGTCGCTCCATCTCCCATCAGACCTGGACAACTGGACATGTGTATTTATTGACACAAATGTCCAAAAAGTAAAAAAAAAAAAAAAGCCTCCAGAAAGGTGTCTCTTTAACCATTACTCACGTATATGGATCATGCATCCGCTTAACCTCATTTCTGACCTCGTTTTCGCCGAAAGACGACTAATTACGCCGGCGGAAGCTTTTCATTAATATTTAATCCGTCGGCAGATGTTGGCGCTGAATAATCCATGGCGGTAAAACCACAACAAACACACGAGCGCTGACCCGGGACCTGAGTGGGTCTCGCCAGACCTGGGTCGGAGCTGCGCTCTCCAGTGTTGGTTTCACCCCCGGCGGGGTCGAACATACGTGAAATAAGACATTTTCAAATAAAGTAGACCTTTAGTTGAAATTTGTCGCAATGGAGCAATAAAAAAAAAAAAAACTGCAGACATGCTGAAAAGTACTCATTTAGTCTGCCATGAGTTTTGTTTGTTTTTGTAAATATTAACAATGGGAGCACACTGACATTCATAAGGACCGAGTTGGATTGTTTTTACAGAGACTGTCAAAATAAAAGTACCAAGTCCCAGGAGAATCTGGACTGGGAGTCGTGACACGACGGGAGGAAATATTGTTCTGAGCATGTGCAGAGCAACTAGTTGCTACGGCTGTACAGCAGCAGCATTTCAGAAAGTTGCGTTTTCCTTGTTTCCACGGAGACAGACTGGAGACATTTTCCAAAAGTTGCAATTTCCCCCATTACTACGATGATGGAGATGCATTTCCCCCTGTTGCCATGGAGATGGAGTGGTAGCGTTTTCCAATCGTTGCGTCTCCCACGGTTTCCATGGAGATTAAGTCGCAGTGTTTTCGAATAGCTGTCAAAAAGTTCCACATTGGGGACCAGTTTTCAAAAATTCAATCCAAGCAGATGGTTGCATAAACGGACACCCAAAACGCTCCGGAATAGTTTTCCCCCGTCACTTAAAATGCCATCGTGTAATCTGAGCCTCAACTCTCGTTTAGCGCCAGCCACCTTGTTGCTCTGTGTGCAGTTCTGTCAGAGAAGCAAGGGGGCGCTACGGAGCTACGGAAGCCCGCAACAAAAAACTCAAATTAATTAAAAAAATCAATGTTTCATAAAGTATCATGACCCGGGTTCTGACTGTGGTTCCTGTTGTTTGGTACATTTGTTTATCGCTCCGTCGTCTCATGCATCTTGTGTTGAATCGTCGTGTTCGCAGCCCGACGCCCTCAACGCCCAGTTCAGTCACATGACTCTGGCGCAGCCGCCGCCCAACGACGGCGGCGCGTCGGCCCCCGACGGCCGCCACTACCCCTCCGTGTACCACCACCACCACCACCCGCACCAACAGCCCTCGCCCGTGGTCCTCCAGGGGGCTCCCTCGCAGCAGGTCGCCGGCTACGTCATGGCCGGGCCCGCGGGGTCCCACCCGGGGATCCTGCAGGGCCCCGCCCCCAGCCACACGTACCCGAGCTCCGCGGCGGCGGGCGCACACCCGGGTTTCCCCGGGCTGAACCAGCAGCTCCTGCAGCAGCACGCCTACATCCAGCAGCCCGTCCAGCAGGTAGAATCGCAGCAAAACGACTTGGGACTAATTCCTTTTATTTGTATTGATTTATTTATTCAGTTGTCTTCACGCAGTCGGTCCTCGATTCTTATCCTTTTCAGATGTCTCCGTGTTACTGCTCGTCGGCCCACCACCCGCACTCCTCCACCCAACAGCAACAGCAGCAGCAGCAGCACTACTACCGGCCTCCCGTCAGCGTGCTGCCCTATAACTGCCCTCAGAGCCAAAACCTGCCCCAGCAACAAGGTACCGCCCATCGTTTCGAAACAAATTTCTCCCTCTACGTCCCTCCTGATCTCTTCTGGGGCCGAGTTGTAAAAACTTCTGACACGTCCGCTCTTTTATTTGATTTCCTGCAGCAGGTACAATTCACTGACGCAGCTCTATAGAGCCGTGTGTCATCTGCATAATGACGTTAGTCGTTAGGAAAAAAAGACGCTCCAGAACCTCTAAGATCCACCGTCTCCAAGCGAGACGCGGCCTTGTCGTTCCTTCACGCCGCGACAGACCGTTAACGCCCCCGCCCCGCGCCCTCCGACCGCTGCCGTCCGGCGAAGGACAAATATTCCTCTTTCCCTTTTGCACCGTTTGTTTTGTTTTGTTTGTTTCTTTACAAGCTCAGACGTCTCCCCCGGAGTCATCCGCAAGATTATTCCGCTTTTTTTTTTTCTCTCTCTCTCTCTCTCCCCCCCCCCCCCCCCTCGCACCGCAGGAGTTGAGATTGTTAGCTTCAGCTCGTTCTCTCCCTCACAGCGTGCACACGCTGCTTAACGGAATGCAACGCCGGTGCCATCTCTCTCTCTCACACACACACACACACACACACACACACACACACACACACACACACACACACGTTTCTGTAAGTGGCTGCGGCACAATTCTGTCATCTGTCGTGCTGCAAATGTGGCTTCCCTGCTGGGGAACCGAGGGAATAGACAGCGGACAAATGAAGCTGACCTACAAAGGCGAAGGGACAGCAATTATTTCTCCGGCGGGGGGGGGGGAGATGATTTCGACGATTCGTTTTTTTATTTTTTATTTTTCTTCTTTCTCTCCTGTGTCCGCATTAATTAAAGGAACGCACACATACGAGCATCGAAAGGTGGAAACACTGCGGCGTGAGCCGCATGTATAATAAATAAGTTATCAGTGGAAAGTCTCTCTTGGCCCAACCTGTGTGTGTGTGTGTGTGTGTGTGCGTGCGTGTGTGTGTGTGTGCGTGTGTTTCCACCGCCTTGCGTCACCACCGGGCTGCACCTTCAGTCACGGTCATTCATTCCGACAGAGCACTGCTGTAACACACGGGGGGGGGATTTGAAAGTTGCGTCTTCGCTCCTCTCCCCCTCAGAGGCGACGCTTATTAAAAGGTACATCACAGACTACGGGAGGGGAAAGAAAAAAAAAGAAAGAAAACATTCCTTTGAGGGGACGGCGGAATCGTTTTCCCACTAAATGTCATCGCAGGAGGGACATCCCGGAACACACAGCCCGCCCGTTTTCAATCACACTTGCGATTGAAGCCGCGTGGCTTACATCATGTCGGGGGGGGGGGGGGGGCAATTCTGGCCTGAAAGGGTTAAAACGAAATGGCGGAAAATGAGAAATACTGGGTTTGGGGATTGAAGTTGCTCCTGGAGGGGAGGGAGAAAAAAAAAGTTTATGGACGTTGCAGAAGCGTCTCGAAGTGGAAGTGACTTTAAATCCATTTAAAAAATAAATAAATAAGTTCTTTTTGCTTAGAATCTTAAAATATTTGCAGAAGCTGCTAAAAAAATATTATTTTATCAGATTTAATCAGATTTCTGTGTAATTTACTGTATTTCTGACTTTATTTAAAAGTTTAGAAAATTTATAAAAAGTATGTTGAATTACAATCTGTCCTTCTTCTAAAGTTGACCGTCCCTGAACTAAATGAACTGATTCGTGTTTCACCCACATTGGGACAGGAAGTCCACGTCTTTTTATTTTTTTTCTCTCTCTTCTGACACCTTGGGATTTCACTTGCGGGAGAGTCGATTCACGTCTGCTTCACATCTGCAATCAACCAATCAGCCCGCAGGATGTATCCGACTCGTGGGTGTGGGGAGGGGTCTGTGGGGGTGGGGGGGTCTCAGGGAAGCAGCGGTGAGCTCCGGGAGGCGGGATGCGGGGCCGGGACGCTGTCTGAGAGGCCTCTATGAATCTCACAGTGAACCGGTCTCTTTTTCAGCCCCTCACTCTCGCCGAAACGCTCGGCCTCCGCTCAGTCGGTCGGCGGGAATATATGGGGGGGGGGGTCATTTCATGCTTGGTTTGTAAGTGAAGGTGGGAGGCGATAAAAATAGTCGCCGAGCGCTTTTCATTGCCAGTTTGTACTTTTCCCTCCCAGGGCGGCAGACTGTAAAGACACCTTGACAAAAGGACGTCCTCTCCTCTCCTCTTTCTTTCTTTTTTTTTTTTTCTTTTTTTTTTAGTCGCTCGTATTACCGCCGGCGCGCGTCTCTCGTCACCTTGACATTTAAAGAGTGTGATTTACCCCTCCACCGCCGGCGGTTTCGGTGCAATCCGCCCGACTTTGCACGGTGTTCCCTCCTTAATAAGAGCCGCGAGGAAATGAGACGTCTCATTGGGATGGAGGAGCGGCGCCACCGCCGGGCCAAATCCAATATATCGACGTTCTCGTTTGTTCCGTGTACGGCCCCGGCTGGCCGCTGTTGTTCTCCCGGCCAGCGCCCGCCGAGTCGTTCCCACTCCGGTCACGCCTCTGTGCCTCTTGTCGTTTCCACCCCAGTGCACCAAGCCGTGATGCCAAACCCAGCGTCCGGCTACCCGACTGTGGTGGGCGTGCAGCCCACTCCCAGCCTCGCCCTCGCTGGCAACCAGCAAAGCAATATGGGCAACCAGATGCAAGGCGTGATGGTCCAATACCCTCCGATGCAGTCGTATCAGGTACTTCCTCACCGCCAGGGTAAAAAAACAGGCGTGTAAATTCTGTTTTATTTATTTATTTTTTATTTATTTTACCTCTACAGCAGGTTTCCGTTCCTCAGCAGACGTACCAACAGCCCGTGTTCGTGTCCTGCCAGCCGGGACAGGGCGCCATGGCCGTCACCGGCATGCAGCCCTGCTACAGCCTCCTCCCGACGAACCAGCACGCCACCATGAGGTACCGCCATAACGTCAACATTTAAAAAAAAAAAAAAAAAAGGGGGGGCTAATGTACAGCAATAGAGAATCCCTCAGATTGTCAAGCTGTAACACAGTTCGTCCTGCTGACAACGTGGAGAATTTGACTCAAAAGGACCAAATACATGCAGAGATTCCTGTAGAAAACGAATTTAATATGATAATTAACCATAAACCCGACCAATGAGCATGACGGGTGATGATGTTCAAGACTACGATCTGCCTCAGGCAAACTTCGCATTATATTTTCATCTTGAGCGGGCCAAGCCGAGAGAGTAGTGCCACGGTAACCTTTAGATTTAAAATGAACGTGATGACAAATGTCGGGATTTCAGCAACAAAATAAACATTTACAGCCAAAAAAATGACTCCAGTCTCAACATAAAGCCAATTTTAAAGACACAAAATACAGTGAAATGTCAAAAACTTCCACCTTTTTTTCCCTTAAATCTGTCGTACAGAATGTAGAAATAGTTTTTGTTGGTTTCTTTGGTTGGTGAATGACAGCATGTCAAACACATTTTAATTAGTGTCATAATAACCTTTAATTTGACTTTTTCTTTTAGAGTATGTTTGATTAAAATGTCTATATTCTGAACTATTACCAAAGAAAGCCAAAACGTGGAGGTTGGATGTGTTGAAACGGAACTTTTATTTCCTACGGCGGCGTCTTTTTCAGAAACGGTGGAAAAACGCCCACACCGGTGACGGCGGCGCCACGTTCGTGTGTCAATGTGACGTTAATGCCTGAGACGGCCGAATGCTGCAGCGTCACTGCGGATTCGAATTGGGGGAAAAAACAAAATTGTAAATATCAGATTTTTCTGTGTGACGCCATTTTCTTCCAGTATCGGGCCGATAATTATCGGCACTACAGGGAATGATTTTCGCGAGTAGCCATCTTTCATGCCGATATCTCAACTCGGTCTCATTGATTTTTCTTTGAGAGTATCAGGCCACGTTGACACGTACCAGGGTATTTGAAAAAAACTGATATTTCTCTGCGTTTGGGCTGCACATTTACACGTAAACGCAGCGACGGCTCACCACAAACGATAATTCTTGAAAACTCCGGCCACAGTGGAGATCTGGATAAACAACATGTCTCTGGGTGCAGCTCAATAGTGGGGGGGTGGGGGGGGTAGGCGGATATTTACGTTGTGTTGTTTTTCAGGATTCTGATTGGCTATCATGGCTTCATGCTTCTAGTTACACTGCCCCCTGCAGGTCTGGCTGCTCATAGCAGCTCTGAACCAGGCGTACATGCAGGTCAATGAAGATTTATTAATTTATTTTTTTTATAATCGTTGAGGGGGGAATTATCAGTTATTGTTAAAAACCCAGGTACGTATCAACATGGCGTCGGACGCGACACTGTTTTCTTCTATTTGCTTGGTGGTTTGGCGGCCATATTGGATCCTTTTGGCCTTATGTTTCTCCCCACTGCTTCAGGTGCTTTATCCATCCTGGGATACGAAACCGCAAAAAAAACGTCTTCACTCAAATGGTATAACGATGGCGTTGGAGGTTTTTAACTCCTCGACCAGGCCTGGATGAGCGAAGTCCCCGAACTGCGTCCACGCCCAAGGTCGTCCCTGCTCGCTGCGGTCGGAGCGGGTGGGGGTGGGGGGGGTGGACGTTATCTGTGTGCCGGCGGTTTTCAGTGTCTCTCTCGTCATAGCTGATTGATAGAACGAGTTCAGGGAACCCGCAGAAAAACACGCAATTAGTTTTCTACCTCTGCGGACCCGATCAATCTGGACGGGCCCTGCTGGGACACCACCCCCCCCCCCGGGCGTTCAACCCGCAGCGGAACAATGCGGCGACACGGCTCTGCTGGGAGAGAGAGGTCACTCTCTCATTGTCCCAGCTGTAAAAAAAAAAAAAAAAAGAATCAGGCTGCTTTAGTAGGTCAGTCGGCGCGGAGATGATTTATGCAGCAGCGTTCAAACGGCTCACTCTTCTCCCACGAGGCCCGACTGTCCACCTGCAGCCTGCGCTCGCTCCCTTTTTTTTTTTTTTTTTTCTTCATCCATCCATTTTTTTCCCCGTCTCTCGCCAGCTGGAGACGAGTCTCCTCAGGCAGGTTGCTTACCGAGCAGAGCAGCTCCCATCCAGATGGACCCGAGTCTAAATCTCACATTTTAATACCTCCCGAGCGAAGCACTAAAACCCGCTCGGCGCGTTTTCGATCTTCTTCAGGTGTCTGAATCTCGCGTGATGATTCACTGACGGCACTAATGAGAATTTCTCCCCCAACAAAATGACGGCCGCGCGGGGCTTTCTGGAATTAATGAAGGGCCGGACACGTGATTCATCGCAACGCCTGTAAGCTTGAATTATTTCACGTGGCTATATATAAATACGGCGATCCACTGACATCTTGTTTCTCTAACGAGTGGATGAATATTTCACTTTAATAGTCCCACGTGGACATCTCTGAACCACAAAACTCAGCTGGGATTATCCCACAGTTTGATTTTGAATTTAAGTTTGAGTCACATGTTGTAATTGAGGTTAACTGGGCTGCAAAAACTGCCCAATTTAAATCCATATATTAAAGGAAATTCCTAAAATCCTGCATTGAACTCGATGAATCCCACAGAAATCCATTCCTAAAAACTCACTTTTAACAATTTAAATCCATATGTTGACACAAATTATTAATCTCTTGATGAAGTTCGATGAATCTGGCAAGAAAATCCGTTAGATCCGTTAAATCCTGCAGAAATTCACTCAAAAAGACTCAAATTGAATGTTTTGAATCCATATACTGACATAAATGAATAAAATCCGCCATGAATCTGTTGAAATCAAATTTTTCTGAGGAAATCCTGCAGAAATCCTTTAAAAAAAAAAAAAAAAAAGGCTCAAATTGAGCATTTAAAATCCATACATTAACCTGAATTCATAATATTCTGTAAAAAACTTGATGAATCCTGCAGAAATCTATTGAAATCCAACGTTTCTGATGAGGATCCTTTTAAAAACCTACTTGGAAATGACACTTTCGGGAGGAAATCCTGCCGAAATCCATTCCCAAAGATCCAGATTGAGCATTTTAAATCCATATATTGTGCAGAAATTCCTAGAAATCTTTCAACTCAAGGAATCCTGCAGGAATCTGTTGAAATTTCCATGAGGAGAAACCTGCCAAACCCCACTTTCAGGGGCTTCAGGGGATAAATCCAGCAGAATCTTGATCTTTCTTTTAAAAAAAAAAAAAAAAAAACAAACCTGCATTTATCTCCCGGTGTTTGACGTTGCAGCTCCACGGTGAGTTTCCTCCCCGCCCCGATGATGGAGCAGCTCCAGTTTCCCCAGACCTCGTCGCCCTGCGTCTCCCAGCAGCACCCGGGCCAGCAGTACGCAGGTACGACCCCACCACCACCACCTCCACCACCACCATCACCGCCGGCGCTCTGACAGTCTTTGTTTTCGCCCATTCCTCAGTGTCAATAACGGATCCCTCCGCCCGCCTCCGCCCGCACTCCGTAATGAAATAATCTTCCCCGAGTTTACTTTGCCGCCGCGCATCAGACGCGTGATTAGATTTGCTCTGCGGATTCTCCAAATGAAAAAAAAGAAAACGGAGCGAGGTGCGGCGAGTCTCCGGAGTTTCGGCGAAGTGAAAGTGATTTTTGCACGCGGCGCCTCTTCCTGCCGGAGATTAAACGGCCGATTTAAGCGTTTTTTAAAAAGAACGTGGCGTTGGTCAGGAAACTCCTACGGAGCTCCGTCGGGCTTGTATCTGCTTTGAGTGTCTTATTTCCCAGTTGGGCTCCTCTTAAAAAGATTTCTTAAACATATCCTATTACACAGACCATCACCGCGGCACAATTCGATGGTCCTCGGATGGCAGACGATAAGATCTAAATGTTATTGCACCGAATCTCGTCTTTCATTATCTTGACGAGTCATGCAGGAATCCGCTATAAAACCTTTAAAAAGAAATAAATAAATAAATCCTTGAATTTTCTTGCCTAAAATCATTATTTCAGTGTAAAGTCTTCTCGTCGCTAATGAGGTCAGATGAAGGTCGTGCGACGGCGCGACCAGTAAACACTTTTAATTGGCCGCCCCGTAATCTGCAGATTGAAGTCCGGCCGCACGCTGTCGTCCTCGCTCCACCGTCTCATAAATAAAGGTTGTGCTTTCCGCCTCGCCTCCACGGGAAGTAATTGGCGGGGATTGTTTAGCGTTGATGGAGTTGATGTGCCGGAGGCTCGCGAGATGATTGGTCGGTGGGATCATTAGAGGATTTCAGGTTTCAGGTTTGGTGGAACTAGACCGTGATCTGACCTCGTCACATGTCTCACTTGTCACATTTCTCTGAGCGCGTAGCAGATAGTGGTGTCTTCAAGACCACAGAACCCCCGTCAAGACCCAAGACGAGACTAAGACCGTAAGAGCCCAAGACAGGACCAAGTCTTTAAGAGACCAAGACAAGACCCAAGACCTTAAGACCCCAAGACAAGACCAAGACGTTAAGAGACACCAAGACAAGACCAAGACGTTAAGAGACCAAGACAAGACCAAGAATTTAAGAGAGACTAAGACTAAGACTTTAAGAGGCCAAGACTAAGACTTAAAGAGACCAAGACCTTAAGAGCCCAAGACAGGACCAAGTCTTTAAGAGACCAAGACAAGACCCAAGACCTTAAGACCCCAAGACAAGACCAAGACGTTAAAGTCTTAGTCTTGGTCTTGTCTTGGTGTCTCTTAAGAGACCAAGACCAGAACAAAGACTTCAAGAGACCAAGACAAGACCAAGAATTTAAGAGAGACCAAGACTAAGACTTTAAGAGGCCAAGACTAAGACTTAAAGAGACCAAGACCTTAAGAGCCCAAGACAGGACCAAGACTTTAAGAGACCAAGACAAGACCAAGACCTTAAGACCCCAAGACAAGACCAAGACCTTAAGAGCCCAAGACAGGACCAAGACTTTAAGAGACCAAGACAAGACCAAGACCTTAAGACCCCAAGACAAGACCAAGACGTTAAGAGACACCAAGACAAGACCAAGACTAAGACTTTAAGAGACCAAGACCAGAACAAAGACTTCAAGAGACCAAGACAAGACCAAGAATTTAAGAGAGACCAGGACTAAGACTTTAAGAGGCCAAGACTAAGACTTAAAGAGACCAAGACCTTAAGACCCCAAGACAAGACCAAGACGTTAAGAGACACCAAGACTAAGACTTTAGGAGACCAAGACCAGAACAAAGACTTCAAGAGACCAAGACCAGAACAAAGACTTCAAGAGACCAAGACAAGACCAAGACCTTAAGAGCCCAAGACGAGACCAAGATTTTAAGAGAGACCAGGACTAAGACTTTAAGAGGCCAAGACTAAGACTTTAAGAGACCAAGACCAGAACAAAGACTTCAAGAGACCAAGACAAGACCAGGACTTAAATGAGACCAAGACTTCAATGAGACCAAGACTTTAAGAGACCAGGACCAAGACTTTAAGAACCCAAGACAGAGACTTTTAGGGGCTAGTACCAAGACAAGACAAAGACTTTTAGGGCACCATACAGTCTTTAGAAACGTGGTCTCTGGTGCTACAACACTAAGTCGGGACGTTTGCAATCTCCATGTCAGTTAAAATCTTGACTGAGTTGAGAAAGAGCAGCGTGACATCATCATCATCATATTCTTACATTTTATTTATATGACTTCATTTGTGATCTTAATTCTACTTTTATAGCTCCTTTAACACAGATGGTACATTTCTAACGCAGTCGGACTCAAACTTTATTTCCAGATCACCTGCTCTTGTTGTTTTGTTTGTTTGCTCAGTCGTGTGTTTTGTTGTGTGCGTCTCGGCGCAGGGCTGTTACCCCCGGCCGGCGGCGGCGGCATGGTGATGCTGCAGATGACGGCGGCGTCCTGCCAGCAGCCCCGCGCCCCCTCCCCCTGTCAGAGGAAGCAGCCGGGCCACAAGCACCCGGGACCCGAGCACCAGCGCGGACCCCGCCGGCCCCTGGAGCTCCCCGCGCCCGCCGACAACACCCAGGTACAAGCGGCGAGCGGCGAAACGGCGAGTTAGCTCGCGACTCGACAACTTGCCGGCAATTTGAAAATCGATTGGCGAATTTGTTTAGCGGCTCGTTCCCGGCGCGGCGCGTGTCAGAAAGTTAAGGCGCTCAAACAAGAAAGCAATCTGAAAGCCAATTTAGCCGGCTTGTCTGGGTCTGACGGCGACGTGAAGGAGTGTCGCCCCGAGCCACACTCCCGCCGTTCGGCAGGCAGGTTAAATGTCGGAGTAAATAGGCTCGGCAAATGAAGCCGGCGGGGGGAAAAAAACCTGCAAACGAGGAGAAAATAGTTCTCGGCATTAGGGCGTAATGGTACATTAGCGGGACTAATGTGGATGGAATGGTACATTAAAGCGGCACAAAGAGTCGTCTTGTTCCGTTTGTTTGTTGAATGAAAGTGTTTGTGTGTCCTCCCCCTCCCCCTCCGGCGTCTTGTGTGTAGAGCAGCCTGCCCTCGTCTCCGGCGCTCACTCCCTCCCCAGGCCAGCCGCCCAGCGTCAAGGGCCTCCCGGCAGGCATCTCGGCCATCCCTGTTATGGCGCACCACCCCCACCACCACCACCCCCACCACCCGCCTCCGCTCCCTACATTCTGCCACAGTGGACAAGGTCAGTTCAGGTTTTTTTTTTTTTAGAACCGGACGCCGCGACACCATGCAACACGCGGCGATTAATCCACGTCTGTTAACCTTCAGGTGAGGCGCACTACTCTCTACTGGGCCAGCCGCTGCAGTACAAACCCTCCATCAGACCGCCGCTGATCCACGCCGCACACGTGGTGACCAAACACCAGGTAGCACACACACACACACACACACACACACACCTGATCACATGACTTCCACAACTACGTTTTTCAAGTGAAAATGCAAATTTTGTTCTTGTGTCTCGGGTGTCCATTTACACGACAACGGTACCCTGAGCCATTGCAAATGGCTCCCAAGTTGGAATTTTTCGTTGGCACTCCGACTTCGTGGAAACGGAGAATGCAACTTTTTGAAAATGCTGCATTTCCATGGAAACAGGGTGGTGGGGAAACTCAACTTTTCGAAAATGCTCTGTATCCGTGGAAATGGAGAAAGCACGACGTTTTGACAACGCTCCGTCTTCATGGAAACGGGGTTTGGGGGGGGGGCTTTTTTGAAAATGCTCCACGCAACTTGTTGAAAACGCTCGGTCCCCGTGGAAATGGGGAACAATGCAACGTTCTGTCATTTCCGTGGAGACGAAAATCGTTTTCAGCGTTGCTGCCGTTTCCGTGGAAACTGAAAAGCTAATTTTCAAAACGTCGTGGGGTAAAGGGCGAAACCTTTCTGAAACGAAACGCCGTGTTTTCTCTTGAAGCATCGTGTAAACGGGTCCTGAGCCGGCTCCTCACCGTTCCTCCTCCTCTGTGTCCTCAGGGCGCTCTGGGGGTTTGGCGTAGCGGTCACGGGAAGAAGGCCGGCAGGAAGCCTCTGTCTTCAGATCTCAGTGTAGGTGAAGCAGAAAACAGGACGTCCACCGGGAGGCTGTAGATCAGTGAAGCTCAGTAACCCAGACTTGACCTCACAGCAGCGCGTCGACCCATCTTTTATCTAATTTCATACAGAATCATGCTGCGATCCATCACAGAGTCTAATTCAGCCGATTAAGCCAAGTAACATCACCTTTTTCTTTTCTTTTTTTTTTCTTCTTTTGTTGTTTTGTTTTTTTCTTTCCTCTCATTGTGTCAAAATCTGCTGGCTGAGGGGGGAAAAAAGAAAAATCTGTCTTGTTTGTGAGTGTAGGCAGAATAAATTACAGACGGGGCAGAATCCACACCTGGTGGTGGAACCTGCCTCCCACGCACTATTTGACAGAAATGTGCTGATGATTCCCAAATGTGGCGACAGCGAGGTATTTATTATTATATTTCTCTCTGCATTATTCAGGTGATTTTTTTATTTTTTTTTGTCAGGGAGGTAGGAGAGAGAGAGAAAAGATTTCAAGCCTCCCGATGGTCCGATTCCTCCTCAGAGGTTGTTTGAATTCAGTGGTATTTACACCCGCGTGTGTGTGTGTGTGTGTGTGTGTGTGTGTGTGTGTGTGTGTGTGTGTGTGTGTGTGTGTGTGTGCGTGTGTGTGTGTGTGTGTGTAGTGAGCAGTCGCATCCAGGATGTATCCGGGGGGTGGGGGGGATCGGCTCCACAGAATCCAGCAGAGACGCTCCCGCCTTCATCTCACTCTGGACCGCCTCCATATCCCGAACTGGCAGCGGACTCGCAGGAGGAGCCCAGCGGCTTGAGTGGAGGCCTCACCAACGCACCTGCCTCTGCTGCCTCGGTCTGGACTCCCAGACTCTCTCCAAATCCACTGGGTTTTTTTTTGTTTTTTTAAAAGAATGAATGTTTTCTTTTTCTTTTTTTTGTGTGGGGGAGGGGGGGGGGGGGTTCCTCCGGCCAACAGGTTCAACAGAGTGGAAACCGAGCACCAAATACCAGTTTGCTGCTGAGCTCGACTCCCACTTTGTTTTTTTTGTTTTTTTTAAATAGTTTGCTGTTCTGAAGTGTTTGGAGAGTTTGTTTCTCATCAGAGCGTGCTCATCAAGCAGAACACATACGATCTTAGAGGAAGGATTTCTACGGAGTGTTTTAGTTCTATTTGACGGATGAACCTGCGCAATGAGAGTTGTACTACCTGAATTATTTAAGAAAAAAAAAAAAATCACCGTTAAACACAGTGAATGTTGCATTTGCACTGAAGTGATTATGTTTGATCGGTATGGAGATGGCCTGGGTTTTTTTTGTTTTTTTGTTTTTTTAATCGACCTTTCTCCTCCTCCCTGTAATACCCTGTTTGTTGCACTCGGCCAGGCCGCTTTGTTTTATATCTTAAATTAAAAAAAAAATGTTTATATGCACAAGAAAGATGTTGTCTTTTTATTTGGTCTTGTGTCATTTAGTTCCACTTGTGCCTCGCTTCCTCTCTGGTAGTGGAAAAAGTGACACCTGGCGGTGCATCTCTGCCACTGCAGGGGTTTTATATACCATCTTAGTGAAACATTGACACCTAGCGGTCTATCTGCGCCACTGCCGGAGGTTTTTTTTTATAAAGAAGCTCCTATCAAAGTGAAAGTGAAAGTTGAAGCTGGTAACCGAGTGACTGTGTGTGTACAGCCGCAGTCTCCGCGTTCGCGCCGTTCGCCAGCGCCCTTTTCCCGCCGCTGCGTTTTTGAAATCCGTCCGCCATGGACCGAGCCCGGACGGTCGTCGTGTCCGGCGTCCCCCTCCACGTTTTACCCCCGAGCAGGACCGCGGACAAGTTGATAATCCACTTCCAGAGCCGCCGGAGGAGCCACGGAGGAGACGTGTCCGAGGTCACATACCCCACCTCCATGGCGGGGGTCGCCTTCGTCACGTTCGACCACCTTCGAGGTAAAAACACGCAGGGTTTTTTTTTTGATTGTTTGTTTTCCTCCAACGCGCCAAACTCCATTCAAAATCCGCCGGATTTAACTTGAAATCGTGATTCCGGCCTCCATGTGGTTCCTCTCTGCGTACAATCGTGACAGCGCATCTTAGTAACACGCAAACAAGTTTTCGGCCATCCTTAAAACTTTAAAATAAACGTTACCAACATTGTACAAAGACCCCTGTTTAAGCAATGTTTTTAGACTTATTAAAAAGACTTAATCTGCATAGTTGGATCTATTATGCTTCTTCACAATCAAAAAGTATACATTCACCAATAAGTAATCAATTATGTATTTCATAAAAACTTGAAAGTATTAGTGACATCACAATGTGAGTTCCGGCCATTACTATTGTTGGTATATTATAGTATTAGATATTCAGTTGCGTCTTTGCAGTGTTTTGATTCAGCATTTATTTTCTACATTTAACATTTTAATTCCCAAAATGAATTTTCATTACCAAAGCTTATTAATGACAGAATAATGACGTTTTGTGTCTTTACTGATCATTAAGCGTGATTTAATCTTAAAGCTTATTTCAAAAACCTAGTTCATGTGGTACAAAAATTGTACAATTTACTAATATTTTTATAATCTTCTGTCATTATTTCCTTGCATTTACCCCAATGTGGCAACTCCTACATCAATCACAGTCTTTAAACCTTGTGTCGTTAATCTCCCGTGAATGCAGCGATCGTACACAAGCGACACAAACTAAAGCCACTCGTATCCCATTTCATACTGATCGGTTGCCATGGGAACCACTCGCACCTCCTGCTGTGTCGAGAGGGTGAAGCGTATGAAGCGGTTATTTACATGAAGTGCTGCTTGGCCGTATTCCCAGCTGATGAGGGAACGTCATCTTGGTACATCACCAGTAAAGTCGTGAGTCGTGACCAGATGGTTGCTGCAGGAAAAAAAAACGAAGCAAAACTGTGTGAACTTGTTGACAGATGCGGAGAGGGTGGTGAAAAAGGAGCGACAGATCTTGACCGACGCCGTGTTTCCTGACGACTGCCGCCTGCTCACCGTGTTTCCGTTTAGCAACGATGTAAGTAAGGGGCGCCGGTTTTCTCTTAAAGTTGCCCGAAACCGAACCGCTCCGGCACCTTGTGGCAGTAACGAGTCGAAATATCTCCTTGTGACTCAGGTGTCCCTCTACGTCTCCACGGCCAAAGTCGACCTCTCGTCGGTCGAAGGCGATCAGTCGTCGCTGATCGAGGGCCTGCGTTCTGCCCACAGATCGCTGCGGTTCCGACCTTTGCCCCGACAGAAGGCGGCCGAGATTGAGGGACCCTTCGCCGCCGTCCAGGCCCTCAGGACTGATCTCCTCCGCAGGATCGGGAGTCGTAAAACCGATCTAAATCCAAAGGGGGTAGCTCATCCGGAGGCCTGGGTAAGCTTTGCCGCTTCGAAAGCGAAGGAAGCGACAGCCTCCGGCGGCTTATCGGGGCTTCCACAAAGCGCAGGGGAGGCGAGTGAAGCCCAAAGCCTGCTGTCAAAACGCAGAACTCCAAATGATTTCTTGACGCAAACGGCTTCAGGTGGGAATTTGCCCGTGAGCTTTTGGAACAGTGGTACCGAGGACGGGCTCGAGGCGTTGGCCAGATACAGAACAAACTCACTTCGCAGACAAGTCGTTGGGGAGGAAAGCAATCCGAGATTCCTTCCTACCTTGCCTGACCTGTACTTGCTCCCTGCCGAGGATGTAAAAACTTCAAAAAGACATGGTTTGACGTGAGAACTAATCTGCCGCCAAGTACTTGAAGGGTCTGAGCAGCGCCGAGGTTCCATCAGGAAAGAATTCAACAAGTTCCGACAGTGAAGGTACAAAACGGCGCCCCCTCTCCGGAGGGTCGCGTCGAGAAATCCTACGAGGAGCTGGAAGCGTGTCTGATCGGCGTCACCGCCAGCGTTTAAGCACTTGAAAGAATCCGACCTCTTGAAGGTTTCACTGACCGCGGCGCCAAACTCTCCGGGGGGCAACGGAGGTTACGCATTTACTAGTTTGATTTTGTTTAAACAAGACGGAGCTGAACGACCAGGAGAAACTGACGGAGATCTGCAAAGACCTCGGTACTCGTTTTGTATCTGTTCTCTACGTAATTCTCCGGTGAAAGTTATCGGCCTGCCGACGATCAGCCGCCTATTCTATGAGACCATAAAGGACAGGGTCGCTCATCTTAGAAGATGTAGTTTTATCTGTGACCACAAGGTGGAGCTGTTGTTCCTGCTTTGAAATCGACCTTTTCCTCTTTGCTTCAGGTTTGGTCACATTCCAATCATTTCATTCCTGTTAATTTATAATCTATTCCGCTAAAAAAAAAAAAATTTTTAAAAATGAAGTAAATCATTTCTGTATGTCTTGTTTTAGATTAAAAGTTTTTGGGTTTTTTTATCTCCGTGTCTGCGCTGAAGCCTCTTTTGTAGACGCACGGGTTAATGAGGAGGCCTCTACACAGCGGGTCCTCATCCGAGGGATGTTCTCCACAGCGGCGGGGAGGACTTTTGATTAACCTTCTCGCGTCTTAATTACAAAAAGATCGGCGTCTAATTAAAAAAACAAGCAAGAAGACTGATGCCAACCTGTGTCATGACGCGCATTCATAAGCATTGATTGTGTCTTCACCTTCATGTCGGTGTCCTCAAAGAGACGCCACAAAATGCACTGAAAAACATAATATGCTTATGAAATAAGCAGAGAGGTGCAAAATGAACACCAAAAGTTGACTGAAAGATCACAGAATACTCAACTTTACATAAGATTAACACAGACAAATGCAAAAATGTTTGTTCACGTTACTAAAACGACAAAAAGGGATTCAAAATATACCCAAATAGATGCAAAATAATAAACAAAGTAACCATAACATGAAATTAAATGACACATTAAGAACTTCAAGGTATAAAAACGCACAGAAAAACCCCTCATATAATCTTATCTTGACATAAACATTCAAAAACACAAAATGACCATAAAGATACACAACTTTCTTTAAAAAAAAAAAAAAGTCAACAAAAAGACTCGACATCACTGCACAGGTTCATAAAATAACCAAACGATGTGATGAAATTGACCAGTAAGGAACAAACTATACAAAACAAATTACCAAAAGTTACATAAAACTATTGCACAGATGAAAAAAAACAAACAATATGAGGACAGCGACTCAATTTAAAGCTAAATGTATAGAATAGAACCAGAACTTGGCCTGAAACTAAAGTATGACAGAGACGCTTTGATGACAAAGACTTAAAGAGAGATCAAACAAACAGAATCCAGTGTGTCTGACGGGCGTGAGGAGCGCGTCGTCCAGCAGGGGGCGGCGTCGCGCTTTCCCTCCACCGCCTTCTCCTCCTGGATCCGGTTAAAAATAGGACGGAGCTGCCACGACATGCCTCAGCTCCAGCAATTATGGAGGCTGGCTTTGGCAGGCAGGGTGCAGATTGGCAGACAAATGATGTCAGTTGGACGTCCCATTATGCACACACACACACACACGCACACACACGCACCTTGCACCTTTTCCAAGAGAAACACTGATGGGGACGCGTGATGTGCGAGGATGCTTGGTGAGGATTATTCATAAGAGCTCGGCTCCGCAGCCTCTGTAATTGATTCATTATGTTAAAAAAAAAAAAAGAAGAAGAAGAAAAAAAAAAACAAGCCAGTGTAAACGAACACACACAAACACAGACGATCGCTCATCTCCCAGACTCCTGTTTCCATAGGAACGCGGCGGAGGTGGAGGAGGCCGCCGCGCGCTACTATAAAGGGAGGGTGGGGGTGGTGGGTGGGGGGGGGGGGATGAGGAATACAATGGAACCATCCAGGAGGACGGAGGAATCGGAGACGAGCTGATTTAGCCATTATCCGCCCGGACGGGGTCAACAGGCGTCGCCGCGGCCCTCCATCAGCCCCGCCTTTCATCCTCGCTCCTCATTATGCACAAAGTGTAATTAGGTGAAGGCATCCACGCATATATTAGTGGAGTGTGACTTTCATGATGGAGGTCAAAAACGGCAGGAAAAAAAAAGATAAGTGTCTCTCTCAAGGACGTTTCCATCGGGGGGACGGCCGCTACATTTGTAATTGGATACCGGGGTGGACTCCAGGGCCTCTGCTCTTCTTTCTAGGAAGTTAAATCAATATATTAACAAACACAAAGAGGCAGAGAGTAACGAGACACAGTGTTAGTGCAAATAGACCCAAAATGGCCACCAAAGGACACATAATGGCTAAAAATAGCGATAAATGGCTGAAAAGAAACACAAATTACCCACTTTAAGAGACAGAAAACTCTGTAACCAGACAAAACTATCAGACTATAAAGATACCATAGACATGATGTTGGTGCAAATAGACCCAAAATGGCCACCAAAAGACACATAATGGCTACAAATAGTGATAAATAACTGAAAACTAGCACAAGTGATCCACTCTCATCCACAAAAAGGTCCATTAACAGACAAAACTACCAGTATATAAAAATAGTAGAACAATTACAGACATGATAATAGTGCAACCAACCCAAAATGACCACCAAAAGACACGCGATGGCAGCAACTTGAGCCAAAATGGCCACCGAAAGACACGCGATGGCTACAACTAGACCCAAAAGACACGCGATGGCAGCAACTTGAGCCAAAAATGGCCACCAAAAGACATGCGATGGCTACAACTCGACCCAAAATGGCCACCAAAACACACGCGATGGCTAAAAATTTCTAAGACACCAAAATTAGCTACAAACACAGAGATTTATTACATTTATACACTGCTAAGCACAGAGATAAGAAAACGACTGTCAAGAAGAGTTATCTTCTCTCAGACACAAAAACAACCTAGAAAAAGACAAAAAATATACAGAATTCATGATAAAATCACACATTTTCTATTACAGAGATTTAAAATCGGCACAAAAAAACCTACAAAAATCACCAAAAGAGACAAACTGATTCACGAGAGTCCAGGTATCGACGATCCAATCTATCACAAAACTCCAAGGAGCCATAAAACTACAAAGTCAACGGCAGGGGTGTCGAGTCGACTTTAAATAGACAACAATACCAACATAAAAAAAACATAGAGCTGTAACTATAGAGTATATTCACAAACAAAGAAGAAAAGTTACAAACAAACAAGACAAACGATCAACTTCAGAGACACACAAGTGTGAAACAAATGACTGAGAGGAGACAGAAATCCTCCACAAACTAACCGCTGCAAACGTGTGTGTGTGTGTGTGTGTGTGTGTGTGTGTGTGTGTGTGTGTGTGTGTGTGTGTGTGTGTGTGTGTGTGTGTGTCTGTGTGTGTGTGTGTCTGTGCGCGTGGTCATGTTCAGGTACACGCTGGTGTCAGGGGTCAGAGGTCAGAGGTCGCTCAGACAAAACCGCTCCATCATTTCATGTGCAGAGTGAGGCTGATGGATCGCTTTCTCCAGGCCGTGTGTGTGTGTGTGTGTGTGTGTGTGTGTGTGTGTGTGTGTGTGTGTGTGTGTGTGTGTGTGTGTGTGTGTGTGTGTGTGTGTGTCACAAATTACATCTTAATGACTCTCTTTACAGATCATCACCTCGCCCAGGAGAAAGGAAAGCAGGGGGGGATATAACTTGTACCCCTTCCTCCTCCTCCTCCTCTTCCTCCTCCTCTTCCTCCTCCTCCTCGCAGCAGTGACGGAGGAGAAATTGCGGGGCAGCGGAGCAGCAAAATGGTTTTTGTGCGTGCGTTTGCCTCGGCGCTGTTCAATTAGTCTAAGAACATGTGACCCGTAGTGTAAGCAGGACTTTACGCGCCCCGCTGCATTCTGGGAGAGTGACGGATGGTCGCCGTTCAGCACCGCCACAGCCCCCGTTATTCAATATGGCCTCTTACGCAAAGTGTGATACTCCAAATGACCAACCGAGGGGAAAACCTTTTGAATATCCGTAGGAAAAAAACAAACAAACCAGGAAGTAGATGGGTCTCCCCAAAACTGGTTTTCTAAATGTGTCGCCAGAGAAATGATATCGTGTCGGTTTTAATATTTATTCTTTCATTTTGAGAGGAAATCGTGACGAAAACAACGTTTACAAATGAAAACAGAAAACTTCTGTTATGTTTTTGGATGCAACTTTATGAAAATGCAACTTTTTAAAAACAGCTTTGACTCCGTCTCCGTGGAAATGGATGAAAACGGAACTGTAACTGAAATGGGGCAAATGCAACTTTTTGAAAACACTGACTCTTCCTCTATGGAAACTGGGATAACGCAAGTTTTTGAGAACACTCCGTCGCCGTTGAAACGGAGGAAAAATGCAACTTGTTGAAAATGCTCCATCTCCCGAGAAATAGATGAAAACGCAACTTTTGAAAATGCTCCATCTCCGTGGAAACGGGGATTGCAACCCCTTTGAAAATGCTCAGGCTCCATCTTCGTGGAAACAGGTGAGAATGCAACTTTTTGAAAAAGCTACAACTCCATGAATATTATGCAAAATGCAGCTTTTTGAAAATGCTCCGACTCTTCCTCTATAGAAACTAGGATAACGCAAGTTTTTGAAAACACTCCATCGCTGTCAAAACAGAGGAAGAATGCAACTTTTTGAAAATGCTCCATCTCCCTAGAAATAGATGAAAATGCAACTTTTTGAAAATGCTCCATCTCCGTGGAAACAGGGGAATCACAACCCTTTGAAAACGATCCTCCGTCTTTGTGGAAACAGATGAAAACACAGCTTTATAAAAAAAAGCTCTGACTCTGGCTTGGTCTCAATTTCATCCCTCATCTCTCGGCGCCATTACCCGACAGAGACGGCGGACCCCGGCGAGGGTTCATTTCCAGCAGTACCGCCACGTGTCCACCAGGTGACCGTGTTCCAGGAATAGGCCCAATAATTCAGATTGGTGTAAAAGCACCTCTGTCATTTAATGGACCGGGACGCTTTTTAAAATTGAAGCCGCCCTCAGAAACGGCCCCGGCTCCCATTATGTCTTCCATTACGCGCGGCGCGCTGACGGCCGACGGTCCCCCGGGTGGCGCCGTAAAGCGCGTGACATTGTGAGGGGGTCAGACTGAGTTGTTGAGGGGGAAATCGAAATTTTTTCTCTCTGGTGACGGTTTGGGAATGAATCGGCGGTCCAACACCAGATAGTAGAACCACTTTGTAACACGATTTCATAAGTTTCAGGGGTATTCTGCTTTTATTTTCCGTTGCAATGTGAGGCATAGGTATGGTCCATGAGATGGAAACCTTTGTTTTATGGCATTTTCATTTTCAGAGAAACACAAAAGTTGAGTTAAATAGGTAAAATTGTTTTTATCTATATCTATATGTCTATATTTCCTGTTGGTGAGAGCAGGTTTAGCTATTTTGCCCTTTAAAAAAAAAAATAAAAAAAATTTTTATTTAGTTTTTTCTTTTTCTTTTTTTTTTTCTTTTTTCTTTTTTCCATTTTCCTTCTCTTTTTCTTTTTGGTTTTTCCCATTTTCAATTTTTTTCTCTTTTTTCTTTAGTTTATCATTTTTTTCCCTTTTTTTTCCTTCATCCTTTATTCTTTTTTCCTTTTTTTTCTTTTTTCCCCTTTTTAGTTTGTCAAGTTTTGGCTTCACCATTTTTTTCCCGCTTTTTTTTTTTTTTTTTTTTTTGAAATAAACTTTTTCGGAGCAGTTTTTAGCCATTCCATCTACCCTTTTCATCTTTTAAATTTGTCTCCAACTCGCAACTCGTCGTGGTTTCCCTCTCAATAATACAGAATTTAATCATGAAAATGCAAAATGAGAGAAAACGCCAACGTCTTCCTGTGTGGAAACGGCGAGCAGAGCCAGCCGCCGCGCACGCTGACTCGATTAGTTCTCACCCGGGTTCTTTAAAGTCTTCGGGAAATGTCAGCAAAAAAAAAAAAGAAAAGAAAGAAACTCATCAAAGCGGCTGCCTCCTTCATAAAAAAGCACTGATGAAAAGCATTCCCGGCGTTCCGCGCCTGCTATATTGTCCGCTCACGGGCAAAACGTCTACATCTGCACAACATTATTGGCTTTTATGGGCGGTTTCTAAGTAGAGACAGACTGAAAACAGGGAGGGGGAGTGGGGGGGGGGGGGGCATCCATCGTAGCGACACCCTCGGCCCACCGACTCTCTCGATTTACAAAGTGTCGCATGCAGTCCGCGCGATATCGCCTGGTTCTGCAAGGGATTCCTCTTAGTTTGGCTGCGGCGTCTGATTACTCGACTTGTGCCTGAAGGAAACGGCAGAACTTCCGTCGACGCCGGAGCAAATTAAGGAACGTAATGGAGTAAAGGTCCGTTTATTAGTTACAAGTTGTCCATGAAAGGAAAAACGAGGAGGGGCAGGAAGTGTAATTTCCACTCATTAAAAGCGAAGGCTGCGATATCTCCCCCCCCCCCCCCCCCCCCCCCCCCGCACAAAACACACACACATACACTGCATAAACACACATCCGTTATAGTTTCAGGAAATTCTATGATCATATCTCTACAGTCTTTGATCATATCTCTACAATCTATGATCATAGTTCTCACAAATCTATGTTTATACTTCTAAACGCAAGATCCAGTGACGAATGTTTGTTGTGGTCAGTCCAGCTTGTTTCAGCCTTCAGGTCAACGTTCCCGTTCTCTTTGCGCTCATTGGATGGCTGGAGCCCACAGCCAATCAGAATACTCACTCCAGTTAGAGGGGCGGGGCTTGTGTGCTACTTATCGAAATATGGACGATTAAAATTTTTTTTTAAAAATAGCCGGAATGTTACCGGAAAGCAAACTCGATTTTGGCTAAATTCTAGAAAGTTGTTGCTGTTTTCGTCACTGGCCGAATGAATTTACCTGCAGAACATTGGAAATAAGACTTTTTTGGAAAGAAAAATTTTACTTTTTGAAAATGCTCCGTCTCCATGGAAATGGAAAACAAAACTTTTTGAAAACAATCCGTGTCGATAGAAATGGGGTAAGCAAAACTTTTTGAAAACAATCCGTATACATGAAACGGGGGGAAACAAAACTTTTTGAAAACAATCCGCATACATGAAACAGGGGGAAACAAAACTTTTTGAAAACAATCCGCATACATGAAACAGGGGGAAACAAAACTTTTTGAAAACAATCCGTCTACAGGAAAACCGAAGAAAATAAAACTTTCTGAAAACAATTCATCCACATGAAACGGGGGGTAAGCAAAACTTTTTGAAAACGCTCCAAGTCAGTGGGAATGGGGGACATAACGCAACTTTTTAAAAAAAACAAACAAAAAAAAAAACATGTTCTCCATGGAAATCCACTGTAATGTTGCCGCAGAAATAAACCCAAAACAGAGCAGAAGACCAGGGCATGCAAAAAAAATGGAGAAAATGACAAATCTAACATCTGGTCTTATTAAAGCGACGAGCATCCGTCGCTTCTGCGGAGAGGGTCACGGGCAGCGTTGCCACGGTTACCGTGAAAAAAATAATATTACAAGTTACTCCTCTGTGTGTTCAGTTCAGTAATAAAACCACAATAGTCGTCAGGCTTCTAAAACTCCTGCAATCCGTCCTCACCAGTCCTCACAGTAATCAAATTACTTTAATTGTTTGGGAAAATGGTAGGAACAGATGAGAGAGGACGACGTCCAGCCTGCATCCTTCCTCCAAACCTGAAACTCTGCCCAGACCGAGGGTAGGAGGAGGAGGAGGAGGAGGAGGAGGAGGAGGAGGAGGAGGTGTGATGGTGTCAGCATCTGTGCTTTCATCTGCAGGAACACGAAAACTCTCCGGGCTGCGACGTGCGAGAGCCGAGCCGAAGCGCAGCGGCGTTGATCCCGCGTGCCAGCCGGAGGGGGCGGGGCTTGGCGCTGTGGGTTAAAAAACGAGTGCAGAGGGTTTTTTATTTATTTTTTTTTCTGTGGTGCGAGTCGGGGGGACGCAGGCCAGCTTTGATCTTCTGGAGTGGCCTGAGGTCTGTGAAGCTGGGGTGTGGGGGAGGGGCAGGTGTAATTCACCACGTAAAGAAAAAAACCAGGGACACACATGAATACGCGGCAACACGCCGGTTTAATGAGATTACATGCAAGCATGAATACTAAAAGACATAAGAGACCCTCCACAAAATAGATTCATAGATTCAATTCGACCACTGTGACGCCTGTCAGGGACAAATCTAGAGGACGTTGCATTCAGCAGCATAGAAACAAATAATATGAGGGAAAAAAACTGTCAAGTGTAAAGAAGTAAATTCAACAATTGCATCATTTTAAAGACAATTGTGTGATTTATTCTTCCCAAAATTGGAATATTTTCCCACTATTCTCGTCCATTTGGTCTTGCAATACAAGTTTGCACCACAAGGTGGCGTATTGAGTCCCTAACGCAGCAGCAGGGGTAGTTAACAAGAGTTAGCACGACAATATTTCATGGGGAAACACTTTAATTTAGTTTTTGGTTTATTTGTTTTTATTTTTGGCATGTCTAATTTACAAAAGCTTCACGTTTATGTGGCAGCATTGTTGTTCTCGTCCATCGACTGAGCACGTGCAGAAGAATTGTTCACTACGGCCGTGGTGTGCGTGTGCGGAAGCAGCGCTTCAGAAAAGTTGCCTCTTACCGGTTTTCATGGAGATGGAGCGTTTTCAAAATCTTGCATCTTCCCCGTTTCCATGCAGACAGAACATTTTCAAAAAGTTGCATTTTCAAGGAGATGGTGTGTTTTCAAAAAGTTGCATTTTTTCCCCCCATTTCCATAGAGACATACCGTCTCTATGCGTCTCTTGCGAAAAGTTTTGTTTCCCCCTTTTCTATGGAGATGGATCAATTTCAAAAATGTGTGTCTTCATGGAGACGGTGTGTTTTCAAAAAGTTGCATTTTCCACACTTCCAATTAAGACGGACTATTTTCCAAAAATTTTTGTTTCCTCTTTACCACGGAGATGAAATCATTTCAAAAAGTTGCATTTTCACGGAGATAGTCTTTTCAAGAAGTTGCATTTTCCCTATTTTTATGGAGATGGAGTGTTTTCAAAAAGTTCAACCCCCAATCCCCCAAAAGTTTTCCTCTTTCACTTCAGAGAAAGAGACTCTATAAACTTAACGAACAACTGAGGCTCGACTTTAACGTCACACTTTTCAAAAAAACAACAACCTCCATTTGCTGTTTATAAACGAGCTGCGTTTTACCTGTGAAACTTTTCGGCAGAGCTCGCAGCAATACTTCTATTACTTATATAACGCGTGAACCTCTTTCCAGGAGAGGATTTCATTTCAGCGGCACAATAAGAGCAGATTTAATCTGATTATGCATCATCCTGTGCGTGCCTTTAGAATCAATGCCCCGTCGTGTACCTGATGCCTCCGGTCACACATTTAAATATCCAATCAGATGCTGTCTTTTTTTTTTTTTTTTTTAACAGCTGATGATCTCTGCGTTATGTCACCTAAGCCCCTCCCCCATCAGTCAGCGCTAATTATCATGATGAGGCCGACGGCTCCACATCCGAGGGCAGATTTCAGTCCTGACATTAAAACTGTTGCTGCACATATGGAGCGTCTCATTCATGTCTCCCCCCCCCCCCCCCCCCCCCCCCCCAAACGTAAAGAGCTGGATGACACCGGCGGCCTTTTACCCCGATCTGTCACACACTCGCACACACACCGTGATGTGATCTGACTCACTGAAGTGGCTGCGGTAGGTCTCGCACAATAAAAAAAAGAAAGAAAACCACATCCGAGCACAAGCAGCCGCACATTTCCGAGGGTTTTGGAGTTTAAACTTCTGTGTGAGACGTCACAGTTTTAAAACTTCCGCAGCACCGACGAGGTTTGTTTTCACTTTTTTATTATTTTTTTTAGACTTCCATCCTGGAACACAAATCTTCATTATTTTTATGATTACGCAACTTCTTGTTTACATGTCTACAAGGGAAAACGGTGCTGCGGGGGGGGGGGGGGGGCACTGAAAACGCAACAGTGGAACTTTTTGAAAAACACTCAAACGGAAAAGGTTGGAAAACAAAAAGTCCAGCTCCATGGAAACTGGGGGAAAAGAACGCAACTTTATGAAAATGCTACGACTCCGTCTCCATATGAACGGGAGAAAAGGCTACATTTCAAAATTGCTATCACTCCGTATCCGTGGAAACGGGAGAAAATGCAACTTTTCAAAAATACAACTTTTTGAAAACGCTCGCGCTCCATCTCCATAGAAATGAGCGAAAATGCAATTTTTTGGAAAACAATACATCGCTGTCTCTGTAACGGGGGAAATGTAACTTAAAGAAAGCAAAAACGGTACTTTTCCAAAACGCTCCGTCTCCATGGAAATGAGGCAAAACGCTACTTTTCGAAACGGTTCGACTCCGCGCAGACGGCGGTTACTCTTCTCCTGCTCACGTGCACCGCGGCCGTAGTGAGTAGCTCTTCGTGCACATGCTCAGGAGATGGACTATCGCCTGGCTGTTTCGTGTTTGCGTCTGTAAACTGACGTTGTTTTCAAAAAGACTCCCCACTGTCCGTACGAGCAAAAACCATCTTTCATCCAAACCTGCAGAAGAGGAGGTGAACTTCCCCCTGAGGGATGCACATTTATTCTGCCTTTCTTTCAGGAACCCTTCTGGTCTGGAGGCCTCCAGGCCGACTCCTCCCTCTCCTCCCTCCCCGACATGGCAGCCAAGCAACCCCCCCCCCCCCCCCCCCCAGAAGCGTTCTGCATCAGCTCTCCCCTCTGCGACGGGCCGATTGGGACCCTGGGAGTCGCTGGCAGCATTTTGCGCAGCGAGACAGCTCCACCCTGCAGGCTGTGTGGTGGGAGTCCCGTCTGTTGTGTGGGAGCTCTGCCTCCAGGATGCCACAGTGCCAGGGGAGAAGGTAAGAGGGGGGGGGGGGGGGGTGTTACTCACTCCAGCTCTGGCTGCTATCTCTCCACCATATGCGTTTGACCTCATTCAAACAAATTCAGGGCCCCGTTTACGCGGCGGTATTTTACAAAAACGTTGATATTTCTCCGCGTTGCGGTCTTGCATTTACACGCAGCTACGAGTCTTTTGCTTCTCGTTACACTGCCCCCTGCAGGTTCGGCATGCTCATAGTGGCTCTGAATCAGTTTTTTATGAGGGTCCGTGGAAGATTTTTTTTTTTAAATGTAGGAGGGGGAAACACCCATTTTTGTAAAAACCTGGCTACGTATAAACAGAGTCTCAGTCTGAATGTTACATTTTACATAAGAATATCACGTGAAAATTTCTTTATTAGTGTTTTCACCAAAAATTTGTCCGAATTTCAAAAAGTAATTTTTTTTCCCGTGAAAATATAACACGGATCCTGGTTTTTCCACGAAACATTGTTCTGTTTACGTGGAACTCCGTGCAACATTTCTATGTGAAAATACTGCACGAAACATTCACGATTTTACGTGATAATCTAACGTGAATTCTTTTGTTGTTGCGTGAACATTTTTTCAGTGAAACATTTCGGTTTTCGTGTGAAACTTTATCCTGAAACATTCTCGTTTTAAATGTGACAAATTTGGCGCCAATTATTCTTCATTCTACGTCAAATTTATCATGAATCGTTCTTATTTTAAAGTGAAAATCAAACGTCAAACCACGGCTTTAGGCAGCGAGCCGTCCAGCCGTCATTTGGAGGGTCATTTTTTTGGTGGAAAAGACGGCCGAAAAAATTGCGGATATAGGTCTATATCTTTATATTTTTGTATAACACCCCCCCCAAAAAAATTTTTGGACACCCAAAACCCTGACTTCTGCCTAAAGCCATGCGTCAAACATTCTTTGTCGCGAATATTCTTAATCAAAACCTATGTAAATAAGACGTGAACATCATTTTTTACCTTCAAAAAAAAAAAAAACCTTTTCTCAAGACAGACGGTCTAAAATAGCTCACGCTCTTAAGAGAACCGACTGCAGATGTACGTTCCAGGACGTGAAACCCCCCCCCCCCCCCCCCCCCCCGGAGGAAACACACAGTCCAGCAAACTGGGTCTTTCTCTTAATGGAGTTGGCAGACGGACACAGTTGCCTAAATACTGTACGCCGGCTCCCAGAATAGAAATGAGGGTACCACCTGTTCCTGGTCACATGTCGCCGCCAACATCCCGCAGTCCTTCTACGCTGCCTTTATAGGTTTGTGCTTTAATTTCCACCGGGCCAAACATAAATGTCGATAAAGTCTGTATGTGTGCGTCTGTCGGGGGACGTACGGCAGAGCGATTTCAGTCCCGGAATGAATAACGTCGCATGTCGGAAGAATTTATAGCAAACACAAACACGCGCTTCAAATAGTGTCAGCCTCACGGTTCATTCTGACCAGCGCATGAGGAAGTGAAGCAACCTCAAGACTCAACAACCGGAAAAAGCTTTGTCAGATTTTGTTTGTCATGGAAAACGTAAAAAAAAAAAATTTTTTTTTTTTAAATTTCCTTTAGCAAAGCACATCTTTTGTTGTGTTATTTAGTTTGGAAGTTTCAAAAAAACTAAACAGTTTGCTTTCTTGTCTTTGAACAAAAAAAGGTCTACTATTACTTTCACATAAAAATAGGAAAAGCTTACATTAAATATTCTTGTTTTTACATTGAAATGTTATATAGAAAGTTGTTTTTCGGTGAAAAATGTCAACTTAAACCGTGAACATTTTTACGTGAAATATTCTTGCTTATGCGTGAAAATGTCAACTTGAAAATGGTGGTTTTGCGTGAACATTTTCCGTCTAATTTTCTTGTTTTTACGTGAACATTTGCCGTGAAACGTTGTCATTTTTACGTGGAAATGAGGAAACGTTAATGTGTGGAAAATTTGCTGTGAAACATTCTTGTTTTTAACGTGAAAATTCTACGTGAAATGTTCTTGTTTTCGTGGAAAATTTTGAACATGAAACCTTATTGCCATTATGTAAAACTTTTACATAATGATTTTTTTTTTTTAACTATTTCTGGGAAATATTCTGGTTTTACATGAAACTTTTAAGTTTCTATGTGAAAATTATACATTATTCCAATTTTTACATACGATTATGTGTTGTTTGCATCAAAATTGTAATAAGAACATGAGACATTGTTTTTGCTGGAAATATTCATGTTTCAATGTGAGAATTTAACATAAAACAGTCATGTTTTTATGTGTAAAATGAAAGATTAATGTTCTTCTGTTTAATGTGGAAAATTTTTATTTTTACATGTAAATCGAACATGAAACAATTTGCTTCTCATAACTTTAATTCAAACATAGGAATCATATTTTAAGAAAATATCAGTTTTATATGGTTTGCCTCATGACGCTGCTCCTGTCATAGTAACTACTGCCAACAGATGGCGCCATAAATCTGCTTCGTATTGGCGCTAAAGCAAAACTGCATACCTTTTTTTTATTACATTCAAAGTAAGAAAATAATGATGAACCGAGCATTTTAATTAATGCACCATGATTAATAAACGCTGAAGCGTTGCGCCGTGTTTTAGATCAACATTAGTCTGTTTGTCATTCCGCTTTATTGCACAACTAGGTCAGCACATGTCTACCTACCTTGCAGTATTTTTATTTTTTTTCTCCTGCCTGTTGCCACGAGAGAGAGAGAGAAAAAACAAACAAACAACCAAACCGAGGAAAGAGCCGCTGACATTAAATCAGCAGCAGATTCATTTTCGTACAGCTATAAATAATCTAAATTATTCACACTGAAATACCTCAGAGCTGCAACGCCGTTCTTTCCGCTGATAAAAAAAAAAAAAAAAAATGGTATCTACCCGAGACATCCTGCGCGGTTCAGGTTGGGGTCACAAAAACAACAAAATCCACATGTTGGGAAATCTCAGGTTGAAAACCGTCCTGGAAATGATGCTTCTGACTCGGGTTTGGGGGCGGTTTTGGTGTTTGTCCAGCAGGCCTGCAGTGCTGGAGGTGTGTGACGAGTCGAGGTCAGTGTGCCCCCCCCACCCCCACCCCCCGCCCCTCCTACCAATTGCCCCACGGTCATCTCTGTCGTCGTGCATTCAATCAGCGGCGCGCTGACATTTACCGCTACGCCGAGCTTCAGAAGGGTTTCCTCCACGGTGAGTCACCGCGGCCGGGAAATTAAGGGCTGATTTTAAAGATTCGCTTTGTTCTTATTTTTACGTTCAAATTTAACTGGACATATTCTTCTTTTGACCTCAGAATTGAGCCTGACTCATCCTGAAACGTTTTTCTGCTTACGTGAAAATTTTACGTGAAACATTCTTGTTTCTACGTGAAAATGAAAGGCGGAACATTATTAGATTTGCTTCAAAAAATTTTACACGACTCATTTCTTGAAAAGTTTGCATGACTCGTTTGTAGTTTTACCTGTAAATTTTCGGTGAAATTTTTTTATTTTTTAGCTTTCCTTGAAATATTCTTGTTTCTACGTAAAAATGAAACGTAGAACATTATTAGATTTGCTTAAAAAAAATTTTTACACAACTCATTCTTGAAAATTTTGCATGACTCGTTTGTAGTTTTACCTGTAAATTTTCTGTGAAATTTATTTTTTTTTTAGCTTTCCTTGAAACATTCTTGTTTCTACGTGAAAATGAAACGTGGAACATTATTAGATTTGCTTCAAAAAAATTTGACACGACTCGTTCCTTGAAAATTTTGCAAAACTCATTTCTGGTTTTACCCGAAAATTTTCTGTGAATTTTTAAATTTTTCTAGCTTTCCTTGAAACATTCTTGTTTCTACATGAAAACAAAATGTGGAACATTATTAGATTTGCTTGCCAATTTTTTACACGACTCATTCCTTGAAAATATTGCATGAATCATTTGCACTTTTACCTGAAAATTTCCAGTGAAAATTTTTTATTTTTGCTTTCCTTGAAACGTAAAAAATTCAACGTGAAACATGCTTATTTTTTGGGGAAATTCTAGATTTCACAGGAAAATGTCACATAAAATATTCCCATTTCTAAATGAGAATTTACTGTTAAACATCCTGGTTGTTAATGTGAAAACTTCTCATGAACCATTCCTGTTTTCATGCCAAAAATGAACATAAAACGTTTTGGTTTTTAACGTGAGAACTTAACGTGGACTATCCCTGTTTCTATCATTTTTACTTCAAAGTGAAAATTTCACGTGAAGCATTGTTTTTACGTGAAAAGGCACAAGATCGAAACGCCGATAACTCTCCGGCCGCACGCGCTTTGTCTCAAGTCGCATTTTCTCACCTTTTCTCACATTTTTCTTACAAAATGTATCCAAGATCAGCAAATATCCCATTTCAGCCTTTCTGTGCAGAGTTTGCATGTTGTACGACATGTCCATATGTGCAACATGTTTCAACGTATATCGAGAAGAAACGCTGCCCTACTTACAATAAATCCACATATTCTCCACACACCCTCTTGCAGTTTTTGGCAATATTCAGATTTATCGGGACTTGTTCCATTTGAGAAAATAACTGCATGTCTCACAATTGGCTTGGATTTTTTTTTTTTTTTTAACTGTTCCAGTTTGACAGCCATAAATTCAGACGTCTACAGATGCTGTAAAGCTTTCAGTCCTTGGGAATGTGACTTTTTTTTCGTGGGTTCAGTTCGGGGTGCGATCGGAGCATGGACTTCATTATCCCAGAGAGTTGTTTCTAACAATTCCACCACATCATTAACATACACGGCGACGGGCAAGAAATATTGGAAAACCTTCATTATGAGGCAGATGGCTGGTCCACGTTAGATTCAAACCTCGTAAAGTGGCCGGGAGACCAGAAATCTTCAAAGTGTGTCTGTGCGTGAAGTAAACTGCACTTTGTTAAGCAGGGAATGTCTGCGGGTACGTTGACCTCTCACTGTACTCGCTCAGCCTTGATCTGCAGCGGGGGGGGGGGGTCGCTCTCAAAGAGCTCTAGTTTCGGGACAAGGGGAGATGTTATTTCACACCAGCTGAGGCAGAGAGCGACCCCTCAATCGCAGACACTCGCGCTCATTTTCCCACACTGCAGAGGACTCCGGGTTTTTAACAACCTCGATTCAGTTCCACAGCCCAAAAAGCTGCAAACACTATACACTTACCTTCACGCTCCGATATTCAAAACTCCCTTCAGACTGGTTTTCTAACAGTAATATGTGTCCCCAGCCGGCGCACGAGACCCCAGGAGTGACGAAGGTCTTGTCATCTCCCTCACTAGCTTGCTTCACAAACAGGCGATTCAGAGATTTGCCTTTTATGACATCATGAGGGGGGGGGGAAATAACCCCTCCCTCTGGAGGTGGATACTCACTTTGACACTCCCACAGGTCGATTAAAAACTTACAAAGATTTACTGATATTGTGAATAAATTCAGTGTAATGTGAAAAGCCATAAGTTAGATACTTGCTAGTAAACTGTAACAACAAGTACGACCAAACTAAGTATTCGGACAAAAAACATGAAATACAGCAAGCCATAGCGATAAATCCACCATAATCAATAGCGCAAGCGAAAGCTGAATATTCTTAACGGGTTGCCAGATCTGCTCACTGTTTCCAGCCCAAGCGCAACATAAGCCCCTCCCACCTCAATAAAGCTTTAAAAGTTTCTCATAAAGCAACTTTTATGTGAAATATTCCGGTTTTTACACGAAGGTTTTACGTAAAAATATTCTTGTTTGGGCGTGACATTACTGAGAATGTTTTAGCATCATGAGATATCATTTTTACTAAAAAAAAAAAAGTTTTATTGTGAAAATTAAAACGGCCGTGGTTTCCGCTTGAATTCTAAGCAAAAGGACTGATTTCTAGCTCGTACTTCTGAGATTATTCAGTGTCGTGAACATTGCCTGAACATCTTGGCGCACAGACGCCCAGCACACTTCCCACTTAGCTCGCGTTAAACCCATTAATTATGTTTACGTTTGCTTGTCAGCCTCCATTTTGGTTGGTTTTAGTCCCGCCGCCATGGCGGTACGTGCAAAATAAGTTAGTTAGCCGACCTCACTCGGCCTTCGGAAGCTGCCACGTTGTGAATAATTTAGCGTTGCACTGGAATATTTAGTCTCACCGCGCAGACATGAGAGCAGCCGCTGAAGGCGGAAGGTTTCTCGCACTTTTAATTTGACAGGTCGCAACACGAGGAAGCCGTTGGAAGACCGACCGCCGACCCGCCGCGTCATGTAAAAACGCACGTCAGTGTTCTTAATCGCGCTTCTGTGTTGTTGGGACTGAAGCGAGAGCTCGGAGAAAAGCTCTGGAAGCGGCTGGGAACATTTCCAAAATTCCTTTTAGTATTACAAAAAAAAAAAAAAAAAAACGTCTTGAGCAATGGCTCGCTCCCTCCCCGCTTCCTGTAACCCTCAGTCTTTCCTTTAAGTCCTGTCGGCGGGGTTTTTACGCTCGAGTCTCCGGAAACTTTGTCAAGTTTCGGCAACGTTTCCAGTGTTGCAAAATACTCCGGGTCACCTGCTTCTATGTCCACATTACATCATCGACAGACTGGAACTGTCTAATTAATACTAACCAGCTCTCTTTTTGGCTCGCTTACACATGACATTTCCCCCCCAACAAAGCATTTGTTTGCTTTGGTCTGGTGAACGCAGCACTGAGGGGCAACCACGGCTACTGTAAGTGTCTCCCGTCAGTCCGTTCAGGCATGGATACACACACTGATGTAATGAGGCACGGTGTGTGTGTGTGTGTGTGTGTGTGAGTGTGTGTGTGTTTTTTGTTTTTTTTAATAGATTGAAGGGTGAATCATGACGGGGATGACCTGATTCTTCGGGGAAGTTTGAAGCGTGTGTTTGCAGGTTAATGGCGCATGAAATCATGACTTCATTAGCATAAGACACATGATGGGGGAAAATAGTCCCGTCTCGTCAGATACATGCCAGGAACAAAGGATGTTGCTCTATGAAATGCCTTCTTTTTTTAAAAAAAAATTTTTAAAAGTCATACCTGCCCTGATAGATAACCAATATCCGGCTTTTCTTTTCAGAAAAGTACCCACTTTCCATGGAGACTGAGTCTGAGCATTTTCAAAAAGTTTCACCGTGGGAGTTTTGAAAAAGTTGCGTTTGAATTATTTGAGAATTTTTAAAAATCCAAATCCTTTTCACAGAAAAATGTGATGGAAAATATTATTGTTTTTAAGTGGGAATATAATGTCGAAACTTTCTTCCATGAAATGTTTATGGGAAGTGTTCTCTTTCTTTTTACTTGAAAATTTTATGAGGAATTTTCTGTTTTCTGTAAAAGTTTTATGGAAAATGTCGTTGAAAGTGTCTATGAAAATTTTACAGGAAATATTCTTGTTTTATGTTAACATTTTACACGAAATTGTGTTCTTGTTTTTTTTTTTAAATATATAACCTGAAAATTTTACTTGAAATCAAATGTGAAATATTCTTGTTTTTCCGTAAAATTTTTACATGATTTTTTTTTTGTTTCTACATGAAATATTGTTTTATCTGATCATTTCAAATAAAAATTCCTTTTACATGAAAATTTGTTGCCAAACTTCTTTGTCCATGAAAATTTTTCTTAAAAATTTTACTTAAAACATTCTACAACTTCCAGAATACAGGTTGTTCTGGTTTTTCCATAAAAACAATTATGTTCTTTTAGCATGTAAATTGGAATAATGAGACCTTTTTTTTTTTTTTTACAAATTTTTACATTAACTTTTCCATGAAATGTTCTTGATTTTACATGAAAATTTTACGAGATTTTTTTGGGTTCCTACATGAAAATGTGACATCAAACATTTTTCTTTTACACCGAAATGAAATGTGAAACATCGTTAGATTTGCTTCAAAATTTTACATGAATCATTCTTGTTTCTACTGTAAAATTTCACATGAATCATTTGTAGTTTTACATGTAAATTTTCAGTTCACATTTCTTTATATTTCCTCGAGATATTGTTTTTTTCTGAAAATCTTGTAATGAAATTTTAGATGAAAAATTTCCCATGTAACATTCTTGTTTTAACACTATGTCCTGGTTTGTCCATAAAAAAATTCATGTAAAAATTGATGTGAAATATTGTTTTTAAATGACATTTTCTTGTTATTACATGAAAAATAAATGCGAGATGTTATTTTCCACATGGAAATTTCACCTGAAATTTTTTTTTTACATGGAAATATAATGTGAAATATTCTTGTTTTTCCATTAAACTTTTCAGTGAAAACTTCTAGTTTCTACATGAAAATCTAGTAATAACACTCGAAATAATATTTCGTGTTTTATTATTAAAATTGAACCCAAAACGGTCAGTGAAATGACTTTTTTTATCCACTTTGTATTTGTATTTGTGTTGAATGTTGCGCTGCGCTCCAAACGGGGGCGCCAGCGCGGTGACCAGGTCGACCGGAGGGAGGGACGAGCTTCATCCTCCCCCGACACACACACACACACACACACACACACACACACACATCACACACACACACACACACACACTGAGCTGCTGCCATTGGCTCCTCCGACGTTATAAATACAAGCAGATGGCCTGTAACCGGCTCAGAGCAGGCGGAGACACCGGCGGAGGACGCGCGTCGTGCGTAACGGACCCGGCGCTTCCCCATCCAGAACGTCCTTCTCTCTCTCTCTCTCTCTCTCTCCCTGGATCTTTATTAATTCCGTCCGCACCGAATCCAGGAAATCAATGAAGGAGAGACGCTCGTGTCAGAAGTCTTCTCTGAAATCCGGCATGGATCCCAGTCAGAGCGTGAAGTGTAAGATCGTGGTGGTGGGGGACAGCCAGTGCGGGAAGACGGCGCTGCTTCACGTGTTTGCCAAGGACTGCTTCCCCGAGGTGAGACACACACACACACATGCACGGTTCTGGGTGGGTGGGAGGGGGACATCACCACCACCATGCACGTGTCAATGGATGCCGGGATGCTGAAGGACATGGGGTTTAGATATGGGAGGACACAATCCTGGAGCGCCTGCAGCTCATTTCCTGTCCTCCATCATCCAACTTTAATCCACTTTCTCTCTCTCTCTCTCTCTCTCTCTCTCTCTCCCTCTTCTTCTTCTTCTTCTTCTTCCATGTTTCCTGCAGAGCTACGTCCCCACAGTGTTTGAGAACTACACGGCCAGTTTCGAGATCGACACGCAGAGGATCGAGCTCAGTTTGTGGGACACTTCAGGTAAAAAGAAAGAAAAGAAAAAAAAAAAATGCAACCTCATGATGTTTTCCATCAGAATGAATTCCTGTAAATGTCCCGTGCACGTGCCTGCATGCATGTTTGGTGTTTTCTTTATTTTTTTTTTAATAATGAAATTAATCTGTGACCCATTTTCAATCAATAGAGCCGAGTTAATCCTTTCTCCTGGCCTACACACACACACACACACACACACACACACACACCTCCATCAGATTAGATTCACCTTTTACCTACATGCATTTGGAGAAAAAAGGGGGGGAAATAGATTTTGATAGGAAACAGCAGCTCATGTTCATACATCTGGCGAGCACACTCTGCTTCCTATTTCTTCATGGAAAGTTGTGCAACTTGTTTTTTTTTTTTTTTTTGTGGGGAGGGACTTTGTTCAAGGTTCAAAACCAGCTGCTGCAACCCCCCTCCCCCACCCCCCCCCCCTTTTCTTTTTTTTTTTTTTTTCAGTGTCTGTGTGTGTCAACAAACTCATTTTCCCCATCAATCAATGCCCAAAGTGCTGAATAGCACAGCGAGCGAGGCGTGAGCATGGGCGTGTGTGGGGGCATGTGGCGTTTTTGGGGTGGCCAGCTGTTGCGGGGTCCCCCCCCCCCCCCCCCCCTCGGCGTCACACATTCCTGAGCGAGCTTCTTTTGATTTCTCTTGGAGCTGTACCGCCCCCCACCCCCCCCACACACAAAAAAAAATCATCTCTGGGTCGAAGAAATGAGAGTGAGAATTTAGTTTTATTGTGGCGTGTTTGGCCGGCCGCCTGGAGCCTTTTTCTCTTCTCATAAAGCAGAATGTGTGCGTGTGTGCATTTCCTATTAGATGGTTACCCCCCCCCCCCCCCCCCCCCCCCCCCCCCCCCGGGCCACCTTCCAATCCTCACCCCCACAGGCATAAACACACTGATTGATACAGCTTTCGGCTCCACTGGTCCCTTTTTGGCGGAGACACCCGTCGTCCAATCGATGCCTTATCTCCTGAGGTGTGTGTGTGTGTGTGTGTGTGTGTGTGTGTGTGTGTGTGTGTGTGTGTGTGTGTGTGTGTGTGTGTGTGTGTGTGTGTGTGTGTGTGTGTGTGTGTGTGTGTGTGTGTGTGTGTGTGTGTGTGTGTGTGTGTGTGTGTGTGTGTGTGTGTGTGTGTGTGTGTGTGTGTGTGTGTGTGTGTGTGTGTGTGTGTGTGTGTGTGTGTGTGCGCAGCAGGCAGTGATGACGACCAACACACACACACACACACACCTCCACACGCTGAGGTGGTCTTTGTTCTGCTGTAATGAGCAGCCTTGGTGTGAGGGTGTTTTTAAAAGAGAGTAAATTCCGGGTCATTAAGGTAATCGCCTCCCTTCCATTTGGCCCCCAACCAGCAACTGCAGTTTTTTTTTTTTTTCCTTGTGCTCTCCTCGTGGCGAGGTTCTTCAGGGGCCCTTTCATCGGCGCAGGAAGCGGCTGATCTGTCTGCATCTGAACAAGCAGATATTCTTTTTTTTGTTTGAGAGTCAAACAGGCGGAAGACGGTGGAGGGTAAACACGGCGGCACCTGTGTGCCCGAGGCGGCGTCTCGGTTTTTTTTTGTTGTTTTTTTTTTATCATCACAATGAAAATGCACCTCACAAAGGGCCGCCACTCGTTTAGAATCCCACCCCCCACACTTGTTTTTACTCATCGTGCGCTTAAATTTGACATTTCGTGACGTGATTTGATGACTCGGCGTTTGTCTACGCGAGCTACCTGCCTGTGATAATTGCAGCTCATCAGCCAAAGCGTCACCGAGCTGGAGAGCAGTTTGTAAACAGAACGCGTTGACGAAAAACAAACACCCAGTTGAAGAGACTAAAGATGAAGGCCCAGAACAGTTAACGGGGGGGGGGGGGTTCGCTCTCGGTTTTGGTCTCCACACTCCGATCTACCACTAAGGCCGTTTTTAAAGGGGAAACCGCATCATCTTGGTGTTTCCGTTTCAGAAAAGTTTCGAGTTCACGCGGCAACGTTTTGAAGACGGTGTCCGTTTCCGCGGATCAGGAGTCATTACGCGCTGAAGACCGCCATTGTGATCGTCCAGCTACTCGCGCATGTGCACAACGGCTATTTGTTTTGGCGGGGGCGCGTGTGCAGAGCAGCGGCGTCTCGGAAAAGTAGCGTTTTTCCCGTTTCCATAGAGACGGAATTGACAAAATTCCAAAAAGTTGCGTTTTCCCCCCCAACGTTTCCATCGAGACGGAATTGACGCAATTTCGAAAAGTTGCGTTTTCGCCATCATTTCCATGGAGACGAAATTGGAGCGTTTTCGCCACGTTGTCGGTGTCGGGGAAATTGTGTTTTCAGTGCCTCCGAGCACAGTTTTTGTAAACGGACCCCGAAAACACGACCACAAAAAAATGTGAGCATGTTGTTTAGGTGTTGGTATAGAAGCGGCACAGTTTTCTCCAAACAATGAACCAAAAGAGGCGTGTAATGCTCTTTAAAACTTCCGTTTCTGTAAAGTTTTTAGTTTTTTTTTGTTTTTTTTGATGCAGTAAAAAAAATCCCCCCCCCGTCAATTAAAGCGATTGTCCCGCTAATCTCCAGCTCTGAAACGATTTGTTTAAACAGATTCGACACCTTTTGCACAATTGGAGTTTTCATAATATTGAGCCAGAGGAAGTGACTTAGTGCTGTTGCAGTTTTTTGGTCTCGGATGTTTGTGAGGCGACAAACCCAAAAAAAAAAAGAACCGGGAGGCTCCCAGACAGTCACGCGTTGCACCTCGTGGATCTCACTTGGCAACAGTTTTGGAAAGAGGTGGAGTTTTTTTTTTTTTTTGTGTGTGTTTGTGTGTACATGAGACGGCATCGCGCACAGTCGTTTCCTTGTACAGTTTCAGAAACATGTCACACACACCTCACACACTCCAGTAATGCAGGACAGCTTAGCTGTGGGACTTTTTCATGCACTCTTTAAGCTGCCCCCCCCCCCCCCCCCCCCCCCCACCCCCAGTCTTCCGTCGGCGACCATTGTTGCATGGGATCACATTTCTGGGCTCAGCGAATTGGAGCCGCATGTCTGGCATTCCTCCAGACTAAAGGTTTCTACTTCCTCCCCGACAAAGAGCCCCATTGTACCCGGCCAGGCCCCGATCCTCCGCCGGTGGCAGAGGAGTGGCGAGGATCTCTGTAAAGCCCCGCCTCCTTTCCCCGGGGGGGGGGGGGGGGGTTGGATCACGGTGGAATTCGCAGGGCGGCGATTACGCTGCACGCAGGAATCCTGAATGAGATAATGAGACTTCCTGTCTGCTAGTGTCATGGAAGGACCTTGGCGTGCGACGTTGCGCCCTGACGGAGGAACCCGTGTCCTCTGGTGGAGCGCTCGGAGCGTCGCCCGTGGATTTGAACTTTGGCGGTCCTCGAAAAGCGCCTCCAGAACCCTTTTTAGCGGCTGTCGCGTTGGGATTTCCTCTGGTTTGCTTCTTCGGCTGGATTATGTAAGAGGCGGCGCCGCGTTGTCGCTAAACTAACGGACCCAGTGAGGACGGAACGGGACGAGGTTATGCGATCTCGATCTCGGCGCCAGCCCCGTCACGTCGCCCGTACATTCCAAGTTACTGTATGGAAAAGTACTCAAAAGTATCTCGTCGGAGTGTTTTAATGCACAACGACACGCTCTCGTTTCCGCAACGTTTCGAGTGAAAACGGATCGTTTTTGTTTGAGGAAAAGCTTCGTATTCTTACGCAGCAGCGTTCTGGAACACCGTAGTTTTAATGTAGGGCACTAGCGGGTGCTGTTGTTTGCTTTTTTTCCCGTAATGAAACCACACACACACAACACATGCAGCAGAGAACAATACGCTGTAAACGTTCACAGAGACAGAATCGGGGTGCTTTCAAAAAGTTGTAATTTACATTTCCAGGGAGATTTAGGTTTTGTTTTGTTTTCAAAAGATTTACAAATTACTTGGAAAAGTTACAATTTCCCCATTTCCATGGAGACGGTGCGATTTTATAAACTTGCGTGTCCACGTTGATAGTTATTTCAAAAAGTTTCAATTTCCACGAAGATGGAACAAGTTCAACCAACCCCCTCCCTTTTCCGAAAAGTTGCGTTTTCCCCCCGTTTCCATGGAGACGGAGCAATTTCAAAAAGTTTTCGTCCAAGCAGACTGACCAGGAAGTCGTAACACTCTGGAGGCGGCCATTGTTGTTATTGTCCATCTACTCAGCCGCAGTGTTTCCGACCTCTTTATGGAGCCCGAGCATTTTCCAAAAGTTCCGTTTTCAGCGACTGCGACCGCCACTGTTGTGCAAACGCAACAAAACGTTTAAAAATGTTGTAACCAGTTCCTAAAACATCCCAAGACACGGTTCGTCCTCTTGAAGTGCCGTAAATTATTGGCATTAACGTCGCCTCGCCTTACGGATATCGCCCGCATCGTGGCGAACGGCGGCGTACGCACGTCGTGACGCGTCATTACAGGGTCGCGCGTCGTAGCGTTCCGCAACGTGTCGGTTTGAGTGATTTTTGGGGGTTGGGGGGGGGGGGGGGGGGGTTGAATCTTTCCATCAACGCAGCGTCAAACTAATCCCGCCGATGTACCTGGCTGATTTCACAGCAGCAGAACGCGTTGCCACAGCAACTCCGGCCGATATTTGAGGCGGGCGGAGAGTAAACTGCTCTTTGTCCTCTGCTGTTTGTCTTGGACGAGGCCGGCTGCCGGGGAGAGGTTACACATGTGAGCACAGCGGCGTGCGCGTCTGTCGCCAGCTGTTTTCTTTTTTTTTTTTTCTCTCCTCCTCCTCCTCCTCCTCCACAGGTGTCTCTAAAGGCTCAGCTATGCGAGCTATGCAGTAAACTCAGCAGGCCTGCCGACCTGTTGCCATACCACCTCCTCCGCCTCCCTACCTCCGCCTCCCTGCCGTCATGGAATAGAGGACATGTTTTCCCAGTTTATTCATTGCTGGTGCGCCTTGTTTTACCGTTGAGGTTATGGTCACCGTGTCGTGCACGTGCAGTATTAATACACCGCGTGGGGGTGGTGGGTGGGGGGGGGTTGATACACTCTTCCAGATTTAGAGATCCTGTGGGAGAACAATGACGGGAGCTAATTAGGCGACACGCTGGGATTTCCTCTCGTCTTTCCGGTTGGCAGGAAGATGACCCTCGTTCTCAACGGCTATAAACCGCAAATATAACCCCCCCCCCCTTATATCATTCCTGAAGAGGAGTGTTTTTCCTTCTTGTTGACGTTGTGGCTTCGAGGCGTACTTGGAGGATTTGCCTCTTTAATCTGCAGGTACATCGACAGGATTCAGCCGGCGGACCTCACACGCTGCGCTCGCCGCCTCGCGTCGCTGCCTTTCCTCTCAATCAACGCGTTGTGAAAACGTCAACCGACCGGACAGCTTGACCCTTTTTAGTCGCAGGGTCTTATGTTCCCAGTGATTTGATCCTGGAGGGGAGGGGGGGGGGGGGACGTGGTTACGATTGATTGGGAGACAGATGTGAAAAATGGGGAATAAATTCTTGTAGGGGGGGGGGGGTGTAGTAGGGTAGGGGGGTGGGGTTACCGCATTCCTCCTGGCCTTGAATTGCCGTCTGGTTTGGTTCAGTTGGCGTCACCGCTTTCCAGTGGAGGAACAAATTCCCTTTTCGTAAACAAACATTTGCGAAAGTTTAAAAAAAAAAAAAACTTCTGTTGCACGGCAAGATTTTCGAGAAAAAAAAACCCGGTCCCGGAGAAGGCTCGCTTTCTGAAACTCATGGGACCGCGGTAGTTTTTATCCGTTTTCGACCATTTCCAACACCATAACATGATCTATTAAACGTACTGCCAGCTAGTGGCCACGCATGGGGACTGCATCGTTTTCGTACGATACTTTAAATCCGATTAAGCCAAAACTTTTTTTTCTTCTTTAAAATAGGTCGAAAGTAGTCTTGTCGTAAACATATCGCAGTTCAAGGTTTACGATATATTGCGATAACCCCAATCGAGGAAATTTACCTCAAGGGGGCAGCGTTGAGTCCGTCCTCATTGATAGAAGTCAATTAAGACTAAATGAAGCCGTAACTCGCGCTCAAACATCCGAGAATATTTATTGACGTACTCATTTTTTATGACCTTTTCTTTCCGTATACCACCAATACGGAACCGAAAGTTTCGTTCTTCGCCGGATGTTTCGATTTTTACAAGCGTCTCAAACTCCAGAAGTGACATTTAAACCGCCAGCCGGTTTCCGTCCAAACGTTTAAATAATTGATGAAGCGTTTGTCTATTCTTAAGGCGGAATTCGCTCCTCCCAGCCTCCCAGATGTAAATATTTAATGTTTTCCTCGGGCCTACACGACAGTAAAGTTGTTTTTTAGTTTTTTTCCTCTTCGGAATGAAATGGGATTCTCTGGTCGGTGTAGTGATTTATGGTTTTGGGGCCTGGACCTGGAAGTGATGTTTCAGGAGACGGTGCATTCCAGGGTTTCTCTCCGCAGCGCTTGCCTTGCCTCCCGGAGCAGCCCCCTTCAGCGGAGCGAAAAACGAAATTCTCCAGATTCTTGGCAGCCTCCTCATGTGATCCTGACTCACCTTGACATGACGCCACCCTCCTCTTCCTCTTCCTCTCTCGAGACGTTCCAGCCGGGGCGTCTCCCTCGCGCACGGCTCTCCATTTGAAGAGTCATTTCCTCGCTCTGAACTTCAGTTTTCCCCCCCAGAGATTTGTTTGTTTTTAAATAATCTTGGAGTCAGCACTTTTTTTTTTTTTTTTTTTTTTTTCCCCCTCCTGATGCGGCAATATTTGTTTTCCTCGCTGAGCTGCACTCGTTCCAGAGCAGAATAAGTGTCAGAAGTGCTGAAAGCGACGATTCGCCCTCATCCGTGGCGTCGCGGTCGAAGCCGCGAGAACACCCCTTCAAATCACGACTGTGCAATTTTTGTCTTTCTCAGGATCTCCGTACTACGACAACGTGAGGCCGCTCTCCTACCCGGACTCGGACGCCGTGCTCATCTGTTTCGACATCAGCCGCCCGGAGACCCTGGACAGCGTGCTGAAGAAGGTCGGTTAACGCGCGGGCGGATGACTCGCGCATGACCCCGAGCGCCAGACGAGTCACGTGACCTGCGGGACGCTTCGGCCAGACCACGAGAAATTAAATAATTTATTTTTTTTTTTTTTTGAAAAACGTGTTTTTGTGGCCTGAAGTTTTAAAAACATCCCAAATTTTAAATTGTGGTTATTTATTTGACTTTATACAGAATATATAAATAAATTAAAGGAAACTTTTGTAAAAACAACAAAAAAAAATTTTTTTTATTAACTTAATTAACGACTTATTACAGACATAAAGATATTTTTTTTTTTTATAAAAAATACTTTTTTCTCCACTGATTCCAAGCAAAAACATAAAATATGGACTGTTTTTGACCAAATATATGCAAAAACATATGGGAACATCAATAATACTAAATACTGTAAATATTGCATCATTTTGTGCCTCATTACACTTAAATTATTTAAAATATTCTATATTTTGTGAGGAAAAACATGAAATATTAACTTTTTTCTACATTTTTGAATCCAAGAATTGAATATTTTTGGTGTTTTTAAACTTCTTTCAACTTATTTAAAGTCTTGTTAACTGAGCTTACGTGTGGAAAAACATTTTGATATGTTATGTTTTTGACTTATGTGGAGTATAATACAGAGTTATTGGTCGAAAATAATTTAATATGATATATTGGTGGTGTTCTGTGCAGTTTTACAGGGGGAAAAAAATGCACATTCGGCAAAATTTGAGCTAAAACGAGTTTTAAAAAAAACTATAAATGTGAGATTTTCTTTTCCACAATATTAATATAAATACAGTCATCGTTGCATGACAAGCTCTTTAAATGCACTTTTTGACTTTCTACAATGAAAATAGGGACGTTTTATTTTCTAAAAGAGTGAGCGTTAATATTTTTGGATTTTCAGCTGCAGGATTAAGAAACTCGTCCGTATATCGCCGATATTTGTTGATCTGCTGCGTTTTTGTCCAGATTAGCGGGGGGAGACGCGTTAGTGCAGACTCATTGTACACAAACGATCTCGGTGACCCCCCCCCCCGGAACATTAGCCGCAGATTTAACCCCCCCCCCCCCCCCCCCCCCCAAGAGAAATCCCACTGACCACAGAGCAGTTATTGTATTCCGCGTGGAAACATGAGGGATTATTGTAGTTCAGAAACATGAGGGGCTCCAGGAAGTGGCAGCTTTAACCTTTGTTGTCGTGGAGTGGGGGTGGGGGTGGGGTAGGAGTCTAATAGATTACAACACGGTTTAATGATTGACGCGGATCGATACGCCACCTGACCGCCGCTCTTCTCTCCTCCTCCGCAGTGGAAAGGCGAGATCCAGGAGTTCTGTCCCAACACCAAGATGCTGCTGGTGGGCTGCAAGTCGGACCTGCGCACCGACCTGAGCACGCTGGTGGAGCTGTCCAACCACAGGCAGACGCCCGTCTCCTACGACCAGGTACGAAAAGCGCCGCCTCAGCAACTTCAGGCGGCTGGAATAATCCATTTTTTTTTCATTTTAGAAGGATCATTTCTAGCAAGTGTACTCGTGCAGTGACCTAAAAACGGATTAATCTTTTTACGGGACAAACGCGGAGTAGATTAGAAAAGTAAAGACGAGAAACGGCCCCGTTTCGAAAATGTTACAACTTTTGTTAATGTGGTAACGGGGGGAAAATGCAACTTTTTGAAAACGCTCCGTCTCCATGGAAACTGGGGGAAACGCTACCTTTCACACTTCCTGTTTCCATGGAAATGCGGAGAAGACACATTTTTGAAAATGCCCCGTCTCCGTATAAACTGGGAAAGCGCAACTTTTCAAAAACGTTCCCTCTCCATGGAAACTGGCAAAACGCAACTTTTTTGCAAATCCAAATAAATCCTGGGAAATATTCTTTAATATTGATGGTTTGAGTTTGGATTGGCGGTTCCGATGGAGGTGTGACGTTGTACTGACGGTGAACCGGTTCCTCTCTCCGCAGGGCTCCAGCATGGCCAAGCAGATCTCGGCGCCGTACATCGAGTGCTCGGCGCAGCAGTCGGAGAACAGCGTCAGAGACATTTTCCACGTGGCGACGCTGGCCTGCATCAACAAGAACAACAAGAACGTGAAGCGCAGCAAGGCGGCGCGCGCCAACAAGCGCATCTCGCACATGCCGGGCCGGCCCGACCTGGCCGCCGTGGCGTCGGACCTGCGCAAGGACAAAGCCAAGAGCTGCTCGGTCATGTGACTGGTGGCACGGCGGGGGGGCCGGACTGAGGAGGAGGAGGAGGAGGAGGCGGGACGGCGCTCCCACTCCGGCACGCCGGCGACCCCTCGGCTACTGGAATACTCCGATGAGAACTGGAAGCCTCGTAGCGTCCCGTCCACAGCGGGAAGTGACCCGTCGGCGGGAAGCCGGCGGCTTCCTGTGGGACGGACGCAGGAAGAGTGACGTCGGTGGGATTTGCTCATTTTCTAAAAAGAGAAAGACGAACACGTAATCCTCTGGACGGGAGCCAAAGCGGAGAACAAAAGTCGCTCGGAGGACGAAACAAACACAAAAAAAAAACAAAAACAACTGGTCACTGTGGTTAGAAGCTGTTGGTCTCGGTGTCCCGACTGTCCTGATATGTTGTCGGTATAATGTGAAGTCATTGCTGTGTACGTGCGTCACTGTTTGTTTGTTTGTCCCCCGTCATCCGGAGCCAGCGACTCCTCGCCGGGCGTCACGACTCGTTTTTTTTTTTTTCCCCCCCTGAAGTCGAGAAGCTGTTTAAATATCGAAGGCGTCCATGCACTTTTAATGTAGCTTCCTAACGAGCCCGTCCGTCCCCCCCCCCCCCCCCCCCCCCCCCCCCCCCTCCACCCTCATGTACGCCGCCATGTTTTTCTTGAATGTCACCTTCAAAATGTTGTTGCCACAATATTTATTGAATCCTATATTTTCCCTTTAGAATAAATGGACTTGAAGAGACGTGTGTTCTTGCCGTTTATTGACGTGGAGGGATTTGAAGATGGTGTCGTTCAATCGGCTTTTTAATCAGAGAATTACCCCGCGGGGATGTTTCGCCTTTTTGATGCAACACTTTTCGACATACTTTCAAAAAGTTGTGACTTTCACCTCTTTTTAAAAAAAAAAAAAATGTAAAACTTTCGATGTGTTTTTTGGTGTTCGTTGCTCGGAGGTGCTGTAAACACCGCTTTTATAAAAAAAAAACGCTCCAAAGGTGGAACTTTTCACAAATGCTCAATTTCTGTGGAAATGGGGGGGGGGACCTAGCAAAGACCTAGCATTTTGAAAATGCTAGGTCTTTGTGGAAATTGGGAAGAAACTCAACTTTTTGCAATTCTGTCTCCATGGCAATGAGTGGAAATGCAATTTTTTGAAAACACTCCGTCTCTGGGAATGAGGAAAACAACTTTTAGCGATTGCGGAGTTTCTGTGAAAATGCGCAAAATGCAACGTTTTTGAAAACTGGGGGAGGGGGGGTGCCACTTTCTGAAAATGTTCCAACTCCCATTTCCATTGGAAACAGGGGAAAATGCAACTTTTTGAAATCGTCCTGACCCCGTTTCTATGGGAATGAGGGAAAACGCAACTTTTCCGAAATGCTGCTTTGCTTTTACTCCGTTATGGCTGGACCCCTTTAAGTGAGCGACGCTATCTTCAGGCCATTTTGAATGAAAACTCTTCAGAGTAGTGTCTCTCTGCTCGACATTACTTCTAAAACACGGCGCCTCTCCGAAAATATAAATACCCAGACGGCCATTCTGTTGCCCTCTTAACCTAATTTACTTCTCCGTGTATTATATAGTCCCAAGTACTCGTCTCTACGTGCTTCAAGGTTTGAAAGTCACAATATTTACAGGATGTATTTGGACTAATACACTCATTTCTCCAATAACTACGGTGTTTAAAAGATTACAAGCGGCGAGATTCAGACCTTATATGTGCAAGATGGAGTGATGCCGGTGTCAAATTACAATGGGGCCCAATGCTTGTTTTACTTCTCTGTTATATGCTATGATTATTTTTATCTGAAAAATAATGACGCCTTCATTCATTGTTTTAAATGCACCCTCAGGAGTAAAATTAGATTTTATATTTCTATTTTAAGTTGTGCATAAATATTCCTGCTGGGGGCCTTAACTCAATTTTTTTTTCTACTTTTCAATATTTAGATCTTATCCCAGCAGTTCCTTTTGTTGTGATTACATTATATAGTACTTAGAGGTGTGAAGATTACTATCCACACGCACACAAAAAGGACAACAAAATATGTTGAACATTCGGGAATTAGTGCGCTAGGACTTTTCTTGACTCTTTGTTTGGCAAACTTTTTACAAAACGCAAAAAAAAGTGGGAAAATCTTGCCATTAAGAGCATGGGAGCACGTACACAAAAAACACATCAAAACGTTTGTAAAATGTGTGAATAATGTGCTCTAAATTTTGTTAACGATTCAACAAACCGTTGCCGTGAAAATCGCAAAACAATTGCGAAAAGTTTGCCATTCAGAGCGGATGGGATTTTAGTGAAGATGGGAGCATGCACACAAAAAACACATCAAAACGTGCGGAAAATTTTTGAACAATGTGCTCAAAATTTTGTTAACGATTCAACAAACCGTTGCCGTGAAAATCGCAAAACGATGGTCAAAAATTTTGCCATTCAGAGTGGATGGGATTTTAGTGAAGATGGAGCACATACACAAAAAACACATCAAAACGTGCAGAACTTTTGGGAATAGTGTACTATGTCTTTTATTAGTGATTGACCAACGCCAACCTGCAAAAAAAAAAAAGAGAAATACTCTTTTTAGAGCTGACCTAGAAAAACAGATTAACACGATTCCTGAACATTGTTCAGAGCAAAGTCCTTGACTCCTCCGACATGGCGTTGAAAAAGCAGGTTTGTAGCGGCTGAATGGAACAAAAAGCTCTCTGTGAGTCCAACCCCCCCTCCCCCTCCGCCCCCCGAGGGGCCGCCGACCATGCAAACTGCTTTCCTTCACACGGCGAGCCCATACATCACGGCCTGACTTCATCACATGCACACGGACTGAGATGTATCGGCTTGTCAGCGGCAGGAAAACAGGCCTGCCGGGTGGGCAAAGGAATGAGGGACGCACTCGGTGAGGCAAGAGACGGGGACCCTGGCGGGACATTGAGACGTAAATAAGTTAAAAGTGATTGACGGGATTGATTTCAGAAGTGTGTTCAGCATCACACGCACAGTAAAAATCTGATTAGTTGAGATTACGCAAATAAATCTCAAAATACTCCAATGTCTTTGGGTCGACGTGGCGGTTTCAAAAAAGACGATAAACAGAAAACGAGTTAGAGAGTCAACGTGACAAATGTTTATTTCAGCAAAAACAGAAAAAAGTGTTTTCTTTGAAAATAATTTTTAACATTTTTTTGGAGGTTTGACCAGATTGGAGCCTCTTGCTGGCCCGCTTTGGGCCCACAAGCCTTATGTTTGACATATGTTTGACAATAATAATGATAGTAATAGATTTTACACATTTTAAAGTCAACGACGATATTGTTTTACTGCCACGAGGCTGTAAACTCCAGGTTTGCCAAGGTGACATCATCACATGCAGGTTCAGGGTTTCTCCACCCAGAATGCAATGCATCGGACCCCCCCCCCCCCCCCCCCCCCACCCCCCCCCCCACCCCCCCCCCACCCCCCCCACTCCCCCCAACGTCCCAAAACACTTGATCACCAAGCAGCTACTAAAGGTGATTCATCGTGTCTCCATCACACCTGAGTCCAGAAACCCTGCGCCTGGTTCCTCCAGCCTGGAATGATTCTTGTCCTGACCCAGATTCCGTCATGAAGGAGGAATCTCTCGGCCGTGGCGCCCGTCCCACGATGCCTCGTTTCACATGTTGCACATGGAGGCGAGGCGAGGCGAGGGTGAGCCCAACGCACTGATTTAAGATGTGCCGCGGGTCATTTCTGCCGCTCGGCGCGTTTTCACCAAATCTCTTGGTGTGTGTCATTATTGGAAAAGACGTTCTTTTTTTTTTTTTTTTCTTCAATGTGTAAAAATGTACACAGATTTTAAATTGTATTCAATGACCTGGTAATTTGTTTCTTTAGGCCGAGTTGACATTTTGGGTGTCCGTTTACACAACAACAGTGCTCGGAGTCAATGAAAATGCAAGTTTGGAAAAACGGCTCCCAGGGTGGAATTTTTCTAAACCGCGCCGTCTCCTTGGAAACGGTGGGGGAAAATGCACATTTTGGAAAATGGTCCAACTCCGTGGAAACTGGGGAAACAGCAACTTTTTGAAAACGTTCCGACTCCCTCGCCATGACAAACGCTACTTTTTGAAAACGTTCCGACTCCGTTTCCATAGAAGCAAGGGAAACAGCAACTTTTTGAAAACGTTCCGACTCCCTCACAAACTCAACTTTTTGAAAACGTTCCGACTCCGTTTCCCTGGATACGATGGAGCACGCAACTTTTTGCGGCCATCTCAACAACAGCCTCAGGACCCGATCTTGGTCTCCAGGTAAACCTAGCATTATCGCGAGCCAATGCGCTAGCGTTCGCGTTCAGCTCAAAGTGCCCTCGTCCTCCGTCGCGACTTCCAGAGGCGAACGGACTCGCCCGTGTCGTGACTCGCTCGCACAACCGGCGCTGACATTTCAGTGACAGGTTGCCACTCCTATCTGGCTCGCGTGAAAAGGTTGAACGGCGCCGGCGCCTTTTAGCGGCTCGCTTCCCAAAAGGCGGGAACAGTTTGAGGAGGGAGATTAGCGGAATGCGCTCGGCATATTCTTTTGTTTGCGCGGCGGCCTCGCTCTCGGTTGAGTTGATGGCTGACAAACGGGATTGGGGGGGGGGGGGGGGGGGGGGGGGGGTTTGAAATGATGCCTTTTTTTTTTAATTTTCTTTAACGGGATGCCATTCTTCACCGGGTATTTTTCCACAAGTTGCAGTCACTTTGATTGCTGATTTGATTTTGGATTGGGCCATCCGGGGAGCTTTTAAAGCGCCACTCCGGGTCACAGTTTTGATGAATTGTTTTAATATGAAGCCGCGTTTCTCGCTCTCCACTGCGAAACAGGATAAATTTCTTCATCTGTCAGCGGTAACAGGCTTAGAGGGGGAACGGCTCTATTCATCACCATCTCTCCAGGCTTCTTCTTCTTCTTTTTAAAAAAAAAAAAAAATCTTGATTAGGAAATAAAATAGCTTAGATGAGCAGTTAGGAAAACTCGATTGAGCGGGGATACAATCTATCATCCGCATATTGCTTTTCACATCGGAGAGGTGGAAGTGAGTTGTTCGGTTCACACACTTTCCAAACCACACACCCCGCTCGGTGGAGGACCAGCTGGGACGGACACAGACTGGGAACGTGTAGATCAATAGGTCCTCACTGGAGGGGCATTGTTTTTACCCCCCCCCCCCCCCCCCACCGAAATCCTCCTGCCTCACACAATCAGTCATGCACAGCTGTAATATAGAGACTGAGAGCGAAACAATGGGGGGAGAAAAAAAAGCTGCTTGCTGGAGGTCTTGAGAAAAGAGGATGAAGAGGAGAACGCGTTCCCCCGCGGCCCCGCGGCGTGCAGACGGCTCGGGCTTAATGGCGAGCTCTTAGTTCATTATGAATGAGCCGGTGCGACGCGGGGCTTAATCTGAAACGCTGACACAACTCGGCGAAGTGAGGGCCCGGGAGAGTGGGCGTGGCCTCAGATTAGGTTTGGGCTCATTTGCATGAAGCGGTTTGGGAGCAACAACAGCCTTAAATTTGAACCCCCTTCATTAGCATATCTGGAGTGGGACCATCCGACCGTCAGGCGTCGCCTCAGCGACGATTGTTTGTGGGGAAAAAAAGACACTTTTCATTGATTGCTTGATGATTATCTAAAAACCACATCAACACACACGAATAATGCCTCAACACACACTAAAACCACCTCAACACACACCAAAACCCCATCAACACACACTAATAATGCCTCAACATACACTAAAACCACCTCAACGCACACCAAAACCACATAACACCCACTTAAACCACCTCAACACACACTAATAATGCCTCAACATACACTAAACCCACCTGAACACACACTAAAACCGCCTCAACATACACTAAAACCACCTCAACACACACCAAAACCACACAACACACACTAAAACCACCTCAACACACACTAATAATGCCTCAACATACACTAAACCCACCTGAACACACACTAAAACCGCCTCAACATACACTAAAACCACCTCAACGCACACTAAAACCACATAACACCCACTTAAACCACCTCAACACACACTAATAATGCCTCAACATACACTAAAACCACCTCAACACACACCAAAACCACACAACACACACTAAAACCACCTCAACACACACTAATAATGCCTCAACATACACTAAACCCACCTCAACACGCACCAAAACCACCACAACACACTAAAACCCCCTCAACACACACTAATAATGCCTGAACACACACCAAACCCCCTCAACACACACTGAACCCACTTCTACACACACTGAAACACACCGTTTTGAAATGAACACATTGTTTTTATTTTACTTGAAAATCACTCTGTGTATTAAATAAGAAACATGAGTTTTACCAGCAAACAAGTACAAAACAATCCTGCCAGTTGGACGAGAAAATGTCCAGCGCAGTCTTCCAGGAGACCGCTTGAGACCGAAAGTAGAGAAATTCTGGAGTTTCTGCTGTGTTGAAATTGCAGATTTTACTGGGTGTTTCCACTTAATCCTCCGATCAGTTCGTATTTCAGGGAAAAGTGAAAAGTGGCTGGCTCTCTGCTGCCCTCCACGGGGGATTGTTCTTGGACCAGGACTGTGGGAACAACAGGAGAAAAAAAATTAATCTTGTTTAAATGGTGGATGTTGTTGTGGACAAAGCGCCTGACTCATGGTTTATTAGGTTCCTAGTTTGCCAGCGAGGAAGCCGAAGCCAGACGTTTCTCTGGGATTTTCTGGCGAGAAGGGAGCGAAGCTTCAAGCTATTAGACATTTGAAAGTCGCCCGCTTTGAAATATGGTATTTTCCACGCCACAGATTCCATATATGAAGGCGCACGGGTCTCATGCTCGTCGCCATATGTCCGATGCTCACCGTGGGCTCCATCCAGACCGCTGACCTCCTGCTTTCCTCCTCTCTTTGCCATCTGCTCCTCGCCTTGGCCTTGTTGGTCGGGGGCCAATCGTTGACTAATTCGACACATGTCTGAGCATGTCTCCGAATGGATTCACTTCACCGCCATCATGCGTTTGCTCAAAATATCTCCTCGTTTTGTGATCATGAAACACATTTATAAGTTTTTATGTGGTCACGGTTCCTCGTTACTTTCATGTCTGTCCAGACTTGTAAAAAGTACCATTAACATAATCCTATGATTTCTTCCGCTGTTGCTACTGCTGGGCTCACGTTAGTGGGATTTAAGTTACACGTCTGAACAGCTTATATATGGAAACAGAATTACCACCATGATATTTCCCCTGTGGGAGCTAGAACATGCAGTTTATCTTTTATTTATTTATTTATTTATTTATTTATTTATTTATTTGTCTTGGGAGCCGTTTTCAAAAAGTTGTGTTTTTCTCCGTGGCTCTGAGCACCTTTGTTGTGTAAACACTGGTGTAAACAGGTATCAGCAATCTCTACCCTGTGTTTCCTCTCTCTCTCTCTCTCTCTCTCTCTCTCTCTCTCTCTCTCTCTCTCTCTCTCTCTCTCTCGCTCCCCCCACTGCACACCTGTCCTCCATCAAGTCAATCAAGCACTCCGCTTCCTGCTCACTATGGACACTCCAGCTTAGACTCAGGATCGGTGAAGTCATCCATTTTTTTCTTTTTCCCTCAGAGATTCCAAAGATTGTTTTTTTTTTGGTTTGTTTGTTTGTTTGTTTTTTCTTCGTCTTTTTGTCGACCGTTCCTGATATGACTCTTGTCTGGTCTCATCTCCGGTCATAAGCCGGCATCGCCCTGCTTCAGTAAGTCCCTTGTCTCTTAACACTGTTTGTCTGGGCGTGAACCCAAACTTTTGTTTACAGTTTTACTATTTTGTACTTACGTTTTTTTCCCCATTCAGTCGTGACAACACAACTTAACCTTCTAGATAAAACACAATCGATGATTAAGACTTTTGGAGGATTTCTAGGAAATTGTGTAAAAATTAACCTCCAGATGAAAATGCAAATGTGAATGCTGAAGGTTGAAGATCAAAGCTATTCTCCTGCTTTGATCTCTGTGAGGTACCTCTCCCATCCGCTTTGTATGGGACATTTTTTCATAGTTTTTGTGATTTTACTCGGAAACGGTTAAAGATGTAAAGAAGACACTGCATAGAAATCGTCTCATGAACAAGCTGCACCTTTTGATATTCGAACGGTTCAAATGGGTTAAAGATTGCAGGAGATATAGCGCGGCGGCAAAGAAATCCGAATAATAATAATAAAGATTTGGATCACTGATGTGTGACTTACCTTCAGAATTCGCATAAATATCAATGATAAAGTGTATAATGGTGTCTTGTCAACTTTCTTTAAAGAGTCATGAAAATAAATGTAAAAAAAAAAAGTCTTCACAGTGATATTTGAGGTTTTCTGATATGTTGCGGAGAAAGAAACCATCACCTTTGCCCATATTTTGATCTATACAGTGTCGGGAGGCAATCCAATCCTCTTAACCGTCTTATGACTGGATTTGTTTCGACCTCTGAGCTGCAGGATTTAGAAAAAAATGTTCATTGAGTGAGAGTTTTGCATCTTTTTCTCTCAATATCTCGCAGCCGTTTAATTGTACTTTGTGCTTGTTGTTGAAGGAAGCTGGCAGCTTTCCCTCCACATTCGGTCGCCTCGGTCTTTAGTTGGACAGATTTCCATTTCACGCGTCCCCTCCTCCCTCCCGTCTTATACCTCGCAGCCTCTCCTCCGGGCCCTGACCCCGTTAACCTCGGGGGTTTTTTGCCACTTCCGTTGCGGCACTTTCAGACTTGCCGTCGGGGAACGCTCAGGTCACGACTAATCCGAAGTCCAGCCGCTCTCAATGAGCTCGGTGAGCGCGCGTGTGTGTGTGTGTGTGTGTCGGTTGATTTAGAGCAAGTCCATGAGCTGCGGACTCCCCGTCAAGAGTGGAGGAACTGTGTGTGTGTGTGTGTGTGTGTGTGTGTGTGTGTGTGTGTGTGTGTGTGTGTGTGTGTGTGTGTGTGTGTGTGTGTGTGTGTGTGTGTGTGTGTGTGTGTGTGTGTGTGTGTGTGTGTGTGTGTGTGTGTGTGTGTGTGTGAAAGAGAGAGATGGAGCGCCTCCTGCTGAGTGTGTTTACTTCACCAATGACAAAAAAGCGTGCGGGATTCCCACCTGCCATGATTAGCATGGATCAGCTATGGATGAGTCCCTGGCATGCTCGCCACACACTCGCCAACATGACACGAAACCCCACCCCCAAACACACACACACACAGTATGCAACCCCCCCCCCCACCGTTGATAAGTACAAATGTTGCACTCATTGTCAGCTGTATTCAGTGTTGTTGTGTTATTTATGTCATACTTATTTTGTCAAAAACTTTTTTATTCAAGGCCCTGGTGGATTAGGCCGACTGAGCCGGTTTTAGAAAAGTAAACAAAATCATCATACTTTGACGGATTTTTGACAAGGTAGAAAAACTGACAAACAGATACAGCTGATTTCTCTAAATAAAAAATTTTAAAAATGTTTTCAAAAAGGTTGAACTCTAAATGAATGAAATAGTGAAATAATGACATAAAGACAGACGGATGTGAAAATGTAGGAGAGGTTCAACAATGGAAAGAATTATTGGGAAATTTTGTAAAGGTTCTAAACCCGGGGGTACCTGAGGTCTGAGCCAAAACATCCCCCCAACACACACACACACACACACACACACACACACACACACACACACACACACACACACACACACACACTGACCCCCCCGCAAAAAAACCCCCCAACACATTTAACACACTGAAACACCCCCCAACACACCAAAACTAACTCTCTAACTAACCCTAACACACACCAAATCTCCTAACACACACACGGAAACCCCCCAACACACACACACACTCTGAAACCCCCCAACACACACATATTGAACCCCCCCAACACACAACAAAACCTCCGCAACACACATCGAAACCACCGCAACCCCCCCCCCCCCCCCCAACCCCCCCCCACACACACACACACACCAAAACAGACACTAGAAACCCCCAACATAGAAGGCTTGAAAACGTCCCCCAAAGACGCTCATCAGCTGTCTCCTAGTACGTTTGTTCCACTGAGCAGAAATTCAATTTGCATCCGAACTAATCTCACAGGGACTCGTACAGTTGAATCTTTCTGGAGGAATACTTTCCCCCCCGTGTTAACAAGCTAATTGCGCGAGCGTGTGCATGAAAGCTCTTAAAGAAAAGAACAGAAAAGGAAAAAAAGCCCGAATAAAAATGTGCTGAGCTGTATAAAGACGATCCTTCAGCGGTCGGCTTAACGCCCTGTTTATGCGCATTTCCAAAGACGTCTCACACTTAATGATCACCTTCTTAATCAAACTTCCATTTGGTGCGTCTCGTGTCTCAGGCTATTAAATCACAATTACATCCCTGCCGCGGCTGCTCTTTAATGGACCGTAATGCATTCAGATGCATCAGGCTTCGGCGGCGAGCCTCGCCGCCGAAGGAGAGGCAGAAAATAAACTTTCAATGTGTTGATGGAAGAAAGCAACAAAAGGGAGAAGCCTTCGGTTTGAACTCATACGAGGAGGAAGCTTCTTCCTCCTCCTCTTCCTCTTCTCTTTTGGTGTGCTGATGGAGCAGCGGGGGGGGGGGGGGGGAGGATCAGCGCCATTAGCATTAACTGTTTACAAAAGCCCATCAACCTCCTGCCAAGGTCAGAAATGGACCAATCAGCTGTCAGTCTCCACATAATTTGCTTTAAGTCCACAGAAACTTTTGTTTGCCTGGGGATTAAGTCAAATCCTTGAGATCTCCCACGTTTGTCTTCAAAACGCTGAAGAAACCTCCTTGTACATTTATAAAATATCAGTAAAATTACACTTTTTGTCCCCCCGACAGAAGTTTTCATCAACAAAACTGATCATTGTTCAATTGGTGTGTTTCCTCGCTTTCTCGCTTTTGTAACCATTCTATATTATCTATCATACATTTTTTCAGTTATAACATTATTTTTGGATTAATCCAATTAAACGGCAAGGTCCACCTAAATTGTTTTATTTTGCTGTGTTCGAGAAAAAATAACCGAGAAAAATGACATAATAGAATATTTACAGCTTAAATCTTTTATCTTTTAAATCACGGTTTATTCAAAAAATAGCAATAAAATAGCTCTTCTTATATCATACATTACTTAATTATATATATTTTTTGAGTTATGTCCATTAATAGAGACTGAAAACAGCAGAACTTTAATATTCAGCATAACCGTTTTGACGATTTATGTATTTTCTATGATTAATTTGGAATAAATACAAATGGCGAAAAAAGTGACTAAATATGTTCACTTGTCTGAGATGTTGACAGTGAAATATACTTTTCTTTTGAATGAGTTAAAAATAGAACGTAAAGTGATAACGTGTGAAGAAACCAAATTGAAGTGTAGTAGTGGAGTAGTGCCACTTTTGTGCCACAAGGTGGTGTGGTGAGTCATAACGGCGATTAACGAAGCTCTCCAGAGTGGTAGAGAATTACAAATGACCATTTTCTGTTGGGAATAAACCTGCTGACCTACTGTTCCATTAACAGGATTGGAGGTCAAAGTGTAAACTTGGCCGTTTCCCGTTTTATAAACTCCAGTGATGGTATCGCCTTCAAGATTAGGCGGAACGCCACGCACACACCGACTCTGGAATCAAACTGTGGAGATTAGAGGTGGTGTCCATCGGGTTGTTGCAGACCTGGCTTATCAGCCCGGCGCAGCCGACCGACTCTTCACCTATCAGCCATCTCGGAGCAAAGCCACAGATTGAGGACGGATCACAGATGGAAGGAGCCACGATGATTAGGGAACCTTGGAAAAACGCTCGCGTGCCGCCGAACCGGCGAGAATCTGACTGCGGAGAGGAGAATAACTCAAGGTGCGTCTTTTGATATGAAGACACGAAAGAGGGACGCTGCTTCTTCAGCTCAATAGAGAAGGGATTTCTACGAGTGAGACAACATGCATAGACCATTCAAATAGGTTTGAGGGCATAATTGCCTTGTTGATTAGTCAGAACAGACCCGCGCTCTTTCAAATCGGCAGGGTCTCGCACATCTGACACTCTTGACGCAGCTAAAGAGACACTAGTCGCGAGGCGAACGCGGGCGGGGGTCGGCGTATCCATGGCGCCCTCCGTTCAGAGAGCGACTCCTTCCCTGCGTGGCGAGTGAAACGAAGCCTTTCAGCGCAGTGAAAGTGTGTCTGAGTACCTCCTCCTGCAGGAATCCTGTGCAGCTGCCAGTTTTCTCCCGGAGGTGCTCGGCAGCCAGAAGCAATTAAAACTCGGCAAGGTTATGGATGACTCAAAGTCCCCCCCCCCCCCCCCAAAAAAAAACAACAACCCTAAACTCAATTAAACAACAGGGCGGTGATGGCGGGGTTTGGGAGGAGACTGTACCTCCTCTGTCATTCTTCCTATTTCAAGGCCAACTCTGGGGATTTCCTCAAACATCTGGAAAATTAAGACCAGAGGTAAAAAAAAAAAAAAACATTTTCAAAAATCCCTGAAGCTTTTTGGAAACATCCTGCATCTACAAATCAGGTGGTTGGAAAACACCTGGAGGATGAGGTGTAGGTCAAACACAACAGATTGGGACGTTCGGTGGAGGAGAACCGAGAACCGAAGTAAGAAATTGATGCAGGGGGAACAGATTCGGGTGAAAATGTAGGAGAACCTTTAGATGCCCCCCCCCCCCGCGCCTCTATGATTTTTTGATTTGCATCACAGTAAAACCAAATCTTCCGTGACCCCCTTCGGTTCACCAAGGGGGTCCAGCACCACAGGTTGTGTTCCGATTTGCATGCAAAGTGGTTCAGTGTCTTGCTCAAGGGCTTTTTAATTCATGGAGGTCAAACGTTCAACTTTTGAATAGAAAGACGACCTGTTGGACCACGTGACCAAGTGTCCCCTGAACCCCAAGTTCACCCTGATTGGTCGAATAATGTCTTTTATGGCGGTCATTCTGGAGTCCACGTGATCATTTTTTGGCAAATCCGATGGTCTTCATTTCACATTTCTTCAAATCCAATGACGTCACTGGTAAAACTCCTTCAAGATGGTCCGGTATTATCACCTACGTCTGACAAGAAACCTAAAATCCTAGTACATACTGTAGAATACTGCTACCTTAGGCTCCTGAAGCTCGGCGTGGTCACGATTTTCACATACCCAAACAATTATCGTTGATATTATCGATCAATAGATTGTGACATTTATCCAGACGGAGAATGCCGGACCGTCAATTTGACCTCCACCCGGGATTGTTCCCGTGCCGGTGCTTTCGTTGCGGAGACTACGAGAGCAATTTTCCGGAGTCCTGTTGTTGTATTCCTGGCGACCGAACTCATTACGTTTCCAGCACTTATCTCCGGGTTCCATTTGCGGCAGGCAGCATGTGAAATTGCCTCGCGTTGCTTTAATGTCAGACATTCAGAGAGGTCCCTTAAGAGATCCCTTAATAGTGCCATTAAATGAAAAATGCCTTTTCTGTGTTTGTTACCTCGCGTTCCCGGGGTGAGCGCTTGCGCTATCATTTCCTGCATGCCAATAAGAGAAAATAGCAGTTTCTGGTTTTTAGATTCGAATTCCTCCCCTTCCTGCTAAGCTCAGTTCGAGTCCCATTTCCAATCGCAAAGTCACACAAAACAGGCTCTTAATGTGAATCTGAATATCTAATCTTCCGAAGTTGGTAATGTAGACAATTCAATATCAGTAATTGGATGTTTTCTGGCTTAAATGAATCCTGGGATTTGTAGTTAATGTGTTAATGTAAAGACACTGTGTGAAACAGTCGGGTCATTATTGGACCAAAACCTTTGCAGCCATGAGCAATCATTACGAATAATCTCTATCATTAGCTCGGAATGAGTCGCTTTAAACTGTATAGATTTTATTTGGATTATTTGGTGCTGATTTAATTGTTTGTTTGTCGATGGTGAGCCACAATCCCCTGGCTTTACTTTAAGCATTGGTTTGTCGCGCCAAACTACGTACACGGAACTTTTCCGAAACGAAAACTCACTCAGCATCAGCAACCCTAAAAAAAAACAATCAACTGACTTGTATTTATTAGCTTCAGTTTAATTTTGCCACTATGAACTTTCTGATAACGTCAGAATCACAACTGAGACTCTTTCTAAATAGAAGTTTGCATTTCTAGAATACAACGCAAGTGTGAAGGCTGAAGGTTGAATGAAGCTGATCTCCTTTGAGCCATGTGTCCGGCTCTGAGAACATAGCAGATCAAAGGAGATCAGCGGCTGTTGCCATGAAGATGCTGAGATCAAAGATTTTGTCCTGCTTTGATCTTGGTGCCTTGCCCATCCGCTTTGTATGGGACTTTTTTTTTTTTTTTGAAGGATTTTATCAGAAACGGTTAAAGATACAAAAGAAGCACACAGCATAGCAGTCGTCTCATGGACAAGCTACATGTTTTTATGATTGAACGATTCAAATTGGTGAAAGATTGAAGGAGATATAGCGCGGCGGCAAAGAAGTCAGAATAATAAAGATTTGGAACAGTAACGTGTGACTGCCTTCAGCATTCACAATAACTAGCTGTGGTGTCTTAAAGACAGTCATGGTTGTTTTTTTTTAGATTTATAACGAGGAGGAAGATAACAAAGGTATTTCTGATGACTGCAACAAACTCCTCTTATAATGAGCCAAAGATACTATTCTCAAAAGTTTATCCATGAGGTTTGCCAAGGATGGTTTCTCTTGCAGATATATACTGTGTGCTGAGATGAAAAAAGAAAAAAAAAAAATCCTCTGAGGAGAGAGTTTCTCTCTCACGCACAAAAATACATCAAAAAAAAAAAAAATCTCTTCTGCATTATAAATAATGGATCAAAGCGGAGACATGTAGCCAGAGACGTGTGGGCTTTGCATTGATTCGTGTTAGGACTCCTGTACGTGGCGAGCGACGACGCGTAACCTTGAAATAAAAAATAAAAGAATCCCTCCACATTCAAACCTGATGTGTGATGTCTGTCGGGTTCTCAAACGCATCAGATTAGAACTAATGAGAATGATCTCGCCTCAAGGTTGAGGGCCTTTGACGGCCGCCGAGGCTGCGTTTGTTTGTTCGGGCGATGAAAAGAAAATAGCTTCCAGAGGGGGAATGTGCGGCTTTTTTTTTTTTTTCTTTTTTTTTTTTCTTCCTGTGTAAAGAGGTGTAGAAATGACAAGACACAGATGTTTGTGTTGGGTTACGTCGGACAGCGTTCTTGATTTGTGGCTGGAGCTTGTGTTGGAGTGGAATACCCCCAAAGGCATTCTGGGGATTCGTATTCACATGAAGAGAACATAGCTGGGGTCATGACCTTTGGTCCTCCGCCTTCAACATTTAATGTGGTTGTGAGGGTGAAGTGGTGAACAAAGTCCCTTAAGGCAATATTTTGGGAGGATTTCACAAATTTTCCACTTTATCTTTCTTTAATGCTTGATTGCTCGTCCATCGGGCATAAGAATAATAACTCGTGTTCATTCAAAGCTTTTGAAATCTTTATATTTCGCTTGTTGACGTGACGATTTTGTTCTAAAGTCTGATTTATAGCCCCAATTTTTCTACATTACACTATATTTTGAGTGATACTATTTTTAAATCCCGACGTATTCTCAAAGATTAAATAGAAAATAATGCAGCTGGGGAAAAGGCATCTCCCAAACCCGACGGCTCATGAAGACTTTTAAAAATCGCAAATTTAAGGCAATACTGTTATATTTTCAAATTAAGTCTTGCTAAATGTTGAATTAAAAGCCCTGTTTACAGAAAAACGTTTTCAACTGAAAAACTTTTGTTGCGTTTTGGGGGTCTGAGTCGCTGAAAGGGCAATGTTTACGCTCCGTCTCCGTGGAAACGGGGGAAAACTTTTTGAAAACGCTACCATCCCGTCTCCGTCGAAAACAAGGTGGGAGGGGAAACTGTTGAGGAACTGTTTTCGGGTTTCATTAGGAAAAACACCCAACAGCACCCACTAGTGGTCCGACATGAAAACTACACCGATTTCATTCTTTTTACTGTTTTCACGAATGTCACTTTTAAAACGTTTCTAAAGGCAAAACCTTTCTGAAACGGAAATGCAAAAAACATTTTCAACACTTAGATATCTCTATCAGGCTTTTAATGTCACTTTTTGTGACTAATGGTATTAAAAACATGTTTCGGGGATGATTTTTCAAAAATAAAATTACAATGCATTCTATGAAGATGGTCTGAGAGCTACTTCCAATGATAACTTTAGCACATATTGCAAAAAGTGGCAAACAAATACGTTCCCGATACGTAACACTGCATGTAAAAGACGGACTGTGTTTCTCGTGAAGAAATATTAAAAAAAATACTTTTTACAATTCCATAGGATAAATCCACCGGGCCTGACCCCAGAGAGCGTTAACGTAACCTAAGGTAAAGTGGATGCCGCTCTATCCTTAACCTTTTTATTTTATCCATCAGTGGCCATGCCGCCGCCGCCACCGCCGCCGCCACTGGACTCCGGCGGAGGCTAATCTGAGCTCTCTCGGTAATGGATGGCGGTATCATCGCAGTATTCCATAACCCATCGATTGCGGATACAGTGTTGTTCTGGAGCGGGATCCTAACGAGACCCGGGGAAACCGTCTCCTTGGGGGGGGGGAGTACCCCGCCGCGATCAATGCCGCCACTTCCTCCAATCATGATCCTCAGAGGCTCTCCAGCGGCGGCGAACCACATCCTGTGTGGATTCATTTTATCTCCCGCTCCAGCGCGCGATCGATATCTGTCTACCGTGGCGCAAATCAACCCGGCGTTTATTTAATGACGGGAGCAATTTCTGCTTCACATAATAATCGGAGAGGCATTTGCAGGAATTAGATCAGTCCTCAAAGTATTGATCCAAGTTTTTTTTTTTTTTTTTTCCCCACTGCAAGCTGACATTTGTATCTTTAATGTTAAAATGGTCCTGAAAGGAAAATGTGATGCAACTTTAAGACGGCCTCCGTCAAGCTTCACCTGCTCGCATGCCTTGAAATGTTAGTGAGCGTAATGGGAGTCCTCCCAGATCCTCGACGAGCCCCTCCCCCTTCTTCCTGGTCTCCAACTTCCCTTCGTCTGATTTATAGATTCACATTTCCTGTGTCGAAACATAGGATGATATACTTTATATAACTTTGATCTACTACTAATGTTACTATCTGTGTAAAATTGAAGACTGAGCTCAAATTTATGCGACGACACAAGTGACAACACAGCGTTTTTTGAGTTTTCATTTCAAAAGAGTTTTCCACTTATACAGGAATGTTTGGAAAAATAATGTGCGTTCTCATGAAAACGGCAGCATTTCTGAAAAGTTGCGTTTGTCCATTTCCACGGAGATGGGTCGACTACGAAAGGTTGCGTTTTTCCCTGTTTCCATGGAGACGGAGTATTTTCAAAAAGTTTCACACACCCCCACCATTTCCATGGAGACAGATCGACTACACACAGTTGCGTTTTTTCCCCTTTTTCATGGAGATGGAGCATTTTCAAAAAGTTGCATTTTCCCCATTTCCATGGAGACAGAGCATTTTCCAAAAGTTGCGCTTTCCTCCGTTTCCATGGAGACAGCTCGACTATGAAAAGTTGCTCCCCCCCACCACTGCTTTGACACATTAGTTACAACATCCCGTGCGTTTCCTCGCTGACTTCCTCCTCGCTGAACGTTAGTTTGAGACTTTCAAATAATGTTCGATTTGCATAAAATCAAATATGCTCACGCATATTTTAATATTGCTTTGTTTGTTTACACAACGTGAACGACAACGTGAACGACAACGTGAACGACAACACGAACGCATCATTTTTTGCATTTTGGTTTCTGAAAAGTTTTGCATTTTCACGGCAACGTTTTGAAAATGATGTCCGTTTGTGCTCAAGCGGCAGAAAATGATGTAGTTAGTATGCCAGGCCACTAGTAGGTGCTGTTTGTTTTTGTAATGAAACCACTCACACACACACACATGCATGTAGAGAGCTACACACCATGAACATTAACAATGGGAGCACATGGACACTCAAGAAGTTGCATTTTGCCCATTTCCATGGAAACAGAATCGAAGCATTTTCAAATAGTAGCGTTTTTCATGGAGATGGACTCGGATTGTTTTTGAAAAGTTGCCTTTTTGAAAAGTGGCGTTTTCGACAAGTTGCGTTTTTGAAACGTTTCGTTTCTCCGTGTTTTCACAGAGATGGAATCGGAGCATTTCGAAAAAAAACTTGTTTTCACCGTTTGCAGTCTTTTCACGGAGATGCGGTTAGAGTATTTACAAAAAGTTGCGTTTTCCCTCGTTTCCACGGAGAGGGAGTCGGAGCATTTTTAAAGCAGTCGTGTTTTTCCCCATTCCATGGAGACGGGAGTTGAACCATGTTCAAAAAGTTGCATTTCCCGTGTTTCCATGGAGACTCAGTCGGAGCGTTTTCTAAAAGTTGCGCTTTTCCTCATTTCTCTAGAAGTTTTATACAATTTGATATTTTAGCTCAGTATAATCTAGGCTTTTGAGTGGTTGGAATGTTTTATCCGATGAAAATAATATATATATATATTTATATTGTATAGTTTAATCTCCTCTAAATAGATATAAAAAATTGCCTCCTCACAATTTACTTTTGTTTGATTCCAGGGCAACGATGACTTGTATATCAGAAATACTCGTGGGGGGGGGGAGATGCTCTCAGGATGGCGGTATCAGGTTCGAGCCTGGACTGACACACTCCAAGTAACCCAAGTGAGCCGTCGCTCTCTGTCTCAGGGAGACACTTTCGAAAAGTCTTAGGAATAAGTTATCTGTTGTGAAGCGGCTTGACTCGCTTCGACCTGGAATCCCGTTTGGAGCCGTTTTGCTGGATCACCGCGACGAGAGGATTCCTCCTCCGCTGGTGGTGGGAGACCCAGAACTGTCATATCTGTGAGGCGTTTTATAACAAGACTTATCTTTTTCAAATTCCCAGGCCGCACGCTTTTACTCCAGTGGCTGAGCATTGCTTTTCTCTCTCTCTCTCTCTCTCTCTCTCTTTTTTATTTATTTTTTTTTTTTTGCCTTTGCTATAGATTTGCTTGTCAGGTTGTGTAAACATGACGTCCTCCTCCTCTCGACAAGCGTGCACGTGGATGCACACGCTGTGTGTGTGTGTGTGTGTGTGTGTGTGTGTGTGTGTGTGTGTGTGTGTGTGTGTGTGTGTGTGTGTGTGTGTGTGTGTGTGTGTGTGTGTGTGTGTGTGTGTGCGCACGCTTTGCCCTCTGGTGACTGGAGACAATGTCATCAGAAGGACCTGGGATGTCAGTGTGTGTGTGTGTGTGTGTGTGTGTGTGTGTGTGTGTGTGTGTGTGTGTGTGTGTGTGTGTGTGTGTGTGTGTGTGTGTGTGTGTGTGTGTGTGTGTGTGTGTGTGTGTGTGTGTGTGTGTGTGAGACAATGGCTTTGTTTATCTGGACCGTTAAAATCGTGTTTTCAACCCTGATTCACATGCGGACAACTACGTGCACGTCCTCCTCTCGCCGTACTGTAAAAAAATGATGCATGCTGAACAAGGTGAAGGTTTGAAATGACATTCGTGACAATTGTACAATGATGATAATGAGAAACGTGGAATTAATCGTTCCAATATGTCCCTTATAACTACCAAAATGTAATAATTGTGTCCATTTTAAATGTAATAATGCCAATAATTGACCATTTCAGCCATTATTAATGTAATGATGCCAAAACTTTAATATATTTGTCTATTTTAAGTGTAATAAAGCCAATAAATATAACAATTCGGACTATTTTTAATGTGAATAAGCCAATATTGTAAGAATTCTGGTCGTTCTAAATGTGATAAAGCCAAAAGTGTAAAAATTGTGTCCATTTTGAATATAATAAATCCAATGAATATAACAATTTTGACCGTTTTAAATGTAAATAATCCAATAATGTAAGAATTCTCATCATTTTAAGTGTAATGAAGCCAATAAATATCACAAAATTGAACATTTTACATGTGATTATACCAATAAGGTAATAATTCTGGTTATTTTAATCGTAATAAAGCCAATAAATATGAGAATAGTGACCGTTCTGAATGTAAATAAGCCAATAATCTAAGACTTGGTCATTTCAGATGTAGTAAAGCCACATCCAATACAGCCATCAATGTAATGCTTTTTAGCCATTTTGAATGTAATCAAGCTTATTTCACACTGCAGGTGAAAACCATTAAAACATTGGAATCTATAAGTGACTCCCACACACACACACACACACACACACACACACACACACACACACACACACACACACACACACACACACACACACACACACACAACCTGCTCTGGTGCGTGACTCAGCTCCACAACACCCCCCCCCCCCCCCCCCTCCCCGACCCTCCGAACCCTCCCCGCTGACTTAATCCCGATCCGTTTGTCTTCGCAGGAAAAAAAAACAACAACAATTCCACTCTGCATGGGCGAGATATGCAGCTCGCCGCCGTTCAACCGGCCTGGAACCGATTTCTCTCTCTGTCTCTCTGCCGAAAAAAAAGCAAACTACAAAACAAAAGAAAAGAAAAGCACAAAGAGCCGGGAGCCTCGGCCTCGCCGCTTTTATCTGGGAAAGGGGGGGGGGGGGAATAAAAAAAAGCCGCAGCCGCTCGCCGAGCTGGCTGCGGGAGAAAACGTCTTCTTTGGCTTATTATTATCGTGTTTGACAACTCTGACAAAGTGCGACTTATTTGCCTCTGTGTCCTCATTGATGTGCTCGCCGGATTTGACACCGGAACGCCGCTGTCGTATTCATTTGACAAAAAAAGAAAAACAAACGCTCCATTGTAATGCAATTCTCTTTCACTGCACGGCTCCAAATAATTTGAGTTGAATCAAAAACAATCTGAGGAAAGAAAAAAAAAAAAAAAAAAAAGCCAATGGTGGAGGAGGTCAGCCCCGGGAGACGGGCTTTGTGCGGTCCCACCTCAGGCCGTCCCCAGAAGACATGTGGACACTCGTTTAGTGCATTTTTCTGTCGCTTTTAATTAAACTGAGACATTACTGAGACACCATTTGCACAGAGTCGGAGTGTTTTCAAAATACTGTGTTCGCCCACGTTGACATGGAGTTGGAGCATTTTTCAAAAAGTTGCATTTTCCCTCATTTACATAGAGATGGAGTCTGGATGTTTTCAAAATGTGGTGTTTTTGCCCCGTTTCCATGGCGTTGGAGCCGTTTTAAAAGTTGCATTTGCCCTTTTTCCGTGGAGATGGAGTCTGAGTGTTTTCAAAAAGTTGTGTTTTCCCAGTTTCCATGGAGTTGGAGCATTTTCAAAAAGTTGCGTTTTATCCAGTTTTCATGGAGACTGAGTCAGTGTTTTGAAAAATAGTTTCCCCCCCATTTCCACTCAGAGTTGGAGTATTTTTTAAAAGTTGCATTTTCCCTTATTTCCATGGAGATGGAGTCTGAGTGTTTTCAAAAATTTAGTTGCCATGAAGTTGGAGCATTTTCAAAAAGTTGCTGTTTTCTCCCAGTTTCACAGAGACAGATCGTATACGAAAAGTTTTCCCTCGTATCCATGGGGACAGAGTCAGTGCTGATTTTCGAGAGGTGGCATGTTGCCCAGTGTCGGTGGAGACGGCGTCAGCGCTTTTTAAAAAGTTGCGTGTTTCCAAGGAGATGGAAATAGAGCGTTTCCAAAAAGTCTACCCCCCCCCCGTTTCCACGGAGATGAAGTCAGAGCACTTTTTAAAAAATTGCGTTTTCCCCCATTTCGTGAAGACGGAAGTTGGCGCCATTTCAAAAAGTTGCGTCTCCAATAGCTCGGAGCCCTGTTGTGGCGTAAACGGGAGAGATGAGTGTACATGAGACGCTAGAATGGGGGGAAAAAAAAATTGGCAAACATTCTGCTGCGACAAATTAAACAGCTTTTTCGTGAACTTTTCCCTTCCGGCCGGCGCTCTGACTGAACACATGGGATCAGCTGGAGCCGCCGTGTCGCTGCCAAAGTAACCAGAAACGCGGCGTTTACCCGTCAGGCGCTCAAGCTGCTGCTTCTAGAAAATTCGGTATCGGGTCACATCATTTCCCTGATCTCATTTCCCTGAGAAGAAAAAGATTAAATGGGACCCGTCCTCAGGTTTCGGGTTCGAAAAGTGTCCTTGAACGAGACACTGAACCTCAAACTGCTCCCGGTGGGGAGCGCCGGGCTCTGCGCGGCAGCTGCCGCCGCTGCCGTGTGAACGGGTGAATGTGATTAACCGTCTAAAATGCTGCGCGGAAAGAAAAGCCCCATAAATGAAACCCATTTTCCGTTTTAGTGCCGCGGTTTTCAACTCCCTGTTTCTGCTCTGATCCTGGGAGAGAGAGAGAGAGAGAGAGACGTCACGGCGGGCTGATCTCCCTCCAGAACGCTCTTCGTCTGGCGATGACGGCAGATCCCAGCTGTGATGATGATGATGATAATGATGATGACTGGTGTAATTTAATCACCGCGAGGCGCCGCGGCTCCCAAACATAAACAAGAAAACTTATCAGGCATCATCAATGGTGATGGCGGGAGCGATTGATCGTCTGGTGCCGGAGACGAAGTCTGCGGCGCTTCATGTGGCGGCGCTTTTTGAAAGAGGAACATTAGCATGCGTTTGTTAGCGAGCGTGGGACGAATGCTATGCTATTGTTTGAATAATTAAAGATATTTCGCTTTTTGTGCCATTTTATTTAATTTCAGACCCCAAAAAGTTGCGTTTTCACCTTCGTTTGTTTTTTGAAAAGTTGCGTTTTGCCCCATTGCCAGGGAGACAGAGTTGGAATGTGTTCAAAAAGTTGCATTTTCTCCCATTGCCAAAGACACAGAGTCAGATCCTTTTTGAAAACTTGCAGTTTGACCTGTTTCCGTGGACACATAAAGTTGCATTTTGCCCCGTTTCTACGGATGTGGAGTTGGAGTGTTTTCGAAAAGTTGCGTTTTGTCCCGTTTCCACAGTTGGAGCATTTTCGAAAAGTTGAGTTCTTCCTCCACCTCCACCTGCCCCCAAACAGACGAATTCTTTTACGTTTTCTGATGATCTGATGATCACACAACCTTCATCCCCGTCGTGATCCTGAGACCAAACGTCTCATCGTCATGAAGCCTCATGGAGCCTCATAAAGCTTCATGAAGCTTCATGAGGCTTCATGATGAGATTTAAGAGGGTCGGAGAAGGGAAATCACTGGATCACTTATAATCAACAACAGCACTTATTTTGACAGACTGTTGTTGACCAAGTCAGCCAAATGTCATATAATTTTTTTAATGATTATTTGTTATTATTATTATTTTTGGTTATTTTTATATTTTTTCATGCATTAATTGTTATTTAATATTAATATTATTTTTTTTGCATATTTTCTTTAATTCCTTATTTCTTTCTCCTCTTTTGTGTCATTATTTTTTTTATTATCATCATTACTTGTTTTTATATAATTTCTTGAATACTTAAAAAATCATGTATTAATGGTTACATTATTATTATTAGTAGTAGTAGTAGTAGTAGTAGTAGTGGTAGTAGTAGTGGTATTGCTGTTAATAGCTATGAATCTGCCTCCATTGCTTGAGAAACCATATTTTCTCGTCATCCTCCACCTAGTTTCCATCAGAGATGTTTGTTTAGAGTAAATCGATGCTTAAAACGTATTTTATCATTCTGCGAAGCCTCATTTCACCCTAAGTCTCCTCAATCGCCCCAGAAAGCACCGATGATGATGTCAAATCTTCATCGATTCTTGTCAGAATCCTTGTTCTTTTGATAGAAGATGTTTGTTTACTTACTTTTGTCTCGCTTTAAGCGACAGCGAGGATTATACCCAATCTCCTCCTCCTTTCCTGTAAGCAGCCGTCATAACAATGAGCGGCCGTCACGCTGTGACCCATAAAAACAGTGGCTGTGCGGCGGCGGGCGGCGGCGGGGGGCAGGTGTTGCCCGGGCGGCTTCATTTTGGCCCCTGGAGCAGGTGGTTTGAAGGCGGGGCGGCGGCGGCGGGTCGGGACCGTGTCGCTGATGTGAGCGGACAGAGTGTCACGGCGGCGCGGGAAGGCCGCCGCGGCCCGCTGTCACTTCCTGTGAGGCTCAGCCGGCGCCGCCAAGCAGAGACGCCTTTCGAGCTCGGCGAATATTAGCACACAGAAACGTCCCCCCAACCACCCCCCCCCCCCCTCCCCTTCCGCAAACTCACTTTCGATAATTGACTAGATTTTTTTTTCGACAAGTGCGTCGGCGGATCAGGAGCCGTTGCGTCGATTTGCTTTGTGGCTTCCTGCTGATTTAATGGAGCGCGAGTTGTGCTCTCCGTTTCTCCCTTGTTTCCCGCCTCTTTGAGGCAAAATGTGGCCGATTAAATGAACGGTATCCCCCCCCCCGCCCGGCCCCCCCCCGCCCGCCAACCGCCAAGGAAGCCGAAAATGATATCGCAGTGAGCCGATGTTCATGCAGACTCTGTGAAATGTTGATAAGACTTCTCTAAACGACTGTTCTTTCAAGTTTCCCGTGGAATTCCGTGAGCTCGCCTTTATACCGATACTGTCGCTTTAAATTTGCATTGATTCCGTTTCAAGATCTTCTGTGGATGCTGTGCAGATTGTGCACAGATTTTTATTTCAGTTTTTTTTAAGATCTTGCGCCGATTTTGTCAAGATTTTGTAAAGATTTCGCGCATTTTGTGCCGATCTTGTGCCAGTTTGGTGACGGCTTTGTGCTGATTTTGTATCAGTTTTGTGCAGATGTTGCGACGATCTTGCAGGGATTTTGTGCTAATTTTGTGCAGATCATGCGCAGATTTTGTGCAGATCTTGTGCTGATTTTGACCCAATCTTGTGCAGATTTTTTGCCAATTTGGTGCAGAGTTTGCACAGATTTGATGCAGACGTTGTGCACATCTTACGCAGACGTTGTGCACATCTTACACAGACGTTGTGCACATCTTACACAGACGTTGTGCACATCTTACGCAGACGTTGTGCACATCTTACGCAGACGTTGTGCACATCTTACGCAGACTTTGTGCACATCTTACGCAGACGTTGTGCACATCTTACGCAGACTTTGTGCACATCTTACGCAGACTTTGTGCAAATCTTACGCAGATGCTTGTGCACATCTTACGCAGATGCTTGTGCACATCTTACGCAGACCTTGTGCACATCTTACGCAGACTATGTGCAAATCTTACGCACACTTTGTACAAATCTTACGCACACTTTGTGTAAATCTTAAGCAGAAGTTGTGCACATATTAAGCAGACTTTGTGCAAATCTTACGCACACTTTGTGCAAATCTTGCACAGATCTTGTGCTGATTTTGTCCAGTTTTTTTTTTTTCTGATTTTATGTTGAATTTGTACAGATCTTGAGTAGATTTTGCATAGATTACAGATTTAGATTAGATTAAATTAGATCAGATTAGATCAGATTAGACTAGGTTAGATGGGAAATTTCAATACAGCAGCCTGTAAAAGAAAAACAAAACAATAAATAAGCATATAAAAACGGTAACGAGAACAAAAATAGCACTAAAAATATAATGCGTAGACTTCCCACAGACGTTTACTCAGATTAGGTGCATGCAGCTCCGTGGCGCATGCTCGTCCTGTGCAGGGACAGTGAGTTAGTGTCAGTGCCGCGCTGCCGGCCTGCAGATCGAGACTCGTGCATCAGGCGTCACAACGCTTTAGTGCCAGAGTGACACGCACGGGCGTGACGTGTTAAATATGGGCCGATCTTCATTAGACAGCCTGAGCAGCTCATCTCTCTGCCCTTCATGAGTCAGGTGTGTGTGTGTGTGTGCGTGTGTGTGTGTGTGTGTGTGTGCGTGTGCGTGTGCGTGTGCGTGTGCGTGTGTGTGTGCGTGTGCGTGTGTGTGTGCGTGCGTGCGTGCGTGCGTGCCACCCTTCATCAAGCCATAATGCCGCCGCAGCCTGGAGCTGTTTGGGGAGCAGTAATGTGAGGAGGATGTGGCGGTAATGAAGAGCGCCTCACATCATTAGAGCGACCCGGCTGGGAAAACTCATTTAGCGAGCGATTATAAACAAAACGCGTTAGTTGGATATCACAACAACACCACAACAACGTATTCAGAAACGCCCCTCTGTGGATGTTGGTGAAGGAGCGCGGTTTTATTGGTGGACGCCGCACTTGACCCCCTCAACCGAGCAATAAAAAAGGGGAATCCTGGAGATTTTATTTTATTTTAAATTGCTTCTGAACAGAGTTCCTCTGAACTGTTTAAAGTCTAAATCGATAGATGTTTGGTGAAAACATGAGCCAAAACGGCCAAAATGATTATACTATTGGCTTTATTCCATTCAAAATACCTAAAGTTATTACATTAGTGCCTTTGTTACATTGAAAACAGCCAAACTGGTTATATTTGTTGGCTTTATTACATTTAAAGCTCCTAAGATTTGTATATTCGTGGCGTTGTTACATTTAAAATGGCCTAAATAATGATATTATTGGTTGTTATTAGGGACGTCCCGATCACACTTTTTTGCCCCCGATACCGATCCGATCTTTCAGAATTGAGTATCGGCCGATACCGATACTTTCCCGATCCGATACTCACATTGCCATTGCAAATATACTCAATAGTCTATTTTTGGAGCGACTAAGATGTCTGAAGCTAAAAGCACTATTGGCAGAAGCTTCGTTTAGCTAGAAATGATTGCAAAACTCACTTATTGAATCAAAACTCTTCTCTTTCTCTTTAGTTTTTCTCTTTAGATCGAAAAAAACGAAAATTTTTCCTCCCTGGCCTTCTCCCAAAACACCGTCCACACCTCAACACGAGGCTTCAGGGCATGTAGTACACATGCCAGGCCTCTAGGGGCGCTGTGACTCACCAAACACAATAAAAACGCAGAAGAAGACAGACCACATAGAAATTTAGAAGTAGACTTCTGCACGTAAACACATAAACCACTATTATAACTCTAGTTTTATAGGTCTATGGCCCCGCTCCGCCTGCTTCTAGCTTCTGCAGCTCGACCCTGATTGTTGTGGTTATTAGGTGACGTTGCGGACCAAGTTTTTTTTTTTTTTTTTTTTTAGATCGGCGGGGTGATCGGCTGGATTTGCCGATCCCCGATCACTCACAAATCACCAATACCGGCCCCCCGATCCGATATCTACCGATCGGATCGGGACATCCTTAGTTGTTATATATCCAATTTAAATGAGTTCAGTTTGGAACTTGTGTCATTTGACGAAATAATTCAACGAAAACTGAATTATTCCTCAAAATGTGAAGGGAAACGACGTGTACAATGGTGGGACGAGGCATTCCCGTGACTTTATCGTGGGGTTTATCATGGGGTCGGGCGTCAATCGGACGTGAAGGGGAGAAAATTGAAAAACAGGAGAGCTCAGCAGGACGGAGGGGTCGTCACTATCGCTCGCAAGGTCACGGCGGCGCTGCTGGGTAATTGAGCGGGGCTCGGCAGGTGGAGGAGGGGCGGAGGGGGGACGGGACAAAAAAAAAAGCCACTTCACCCCCATCTGTCGAGTGAATCGGAGCTATTTCATATCTGTTTTCTTTTTTTTTTCTCCCGCTCAGCGAAAAAACATGAAAGAAGGGAAAAAAAAAAAAAAATGGAGGTTTTATCTGCCGGGGGAGGGCGGCGCCGCCTCTTGTTGCTACCGCCAGACGACAAAGGAAGGCACTCTGGCGGGAATCGCCGCGCCACAAGTGCATCGAGCCCGCCGAGTGCGCTCGCGTTATTTGCCCATCGCCTGCAGGCGGGCGCAGAAGTGCTGACGGCGGCGCTTTCGGCGCTCAATCCCATCACGGCCTTGTCACAAGCGATCCGGCTGCTCCTCCTGATAGCTTTCTTTCATTTCTCGCTCGCGCGCTCGCCACGCGGCTTGTTTTCCCAGAGGCCGTCGGCTTTTAACAGAGTCCCTCCGAGGTCCCACCTGTCCTTGGCCCTCGTCTTCTGCTGACCGATAGAAAAAGGGAGGGGGGGGGGGCTCCCTTCCTTCTCGGCGAGCGGTGAATGTTTGGCCGGTTTAGAGCCGCCGACAATCGGGGCAGAAGATAATTGCAGAGATTCCGCATCCATTCTGCTCGACCTGGGAGAACGATGAGAGGACAAGGACATTCCAGTGGACAGACGACCAAGTTGGATTGTTATTTACGGTGACTGTCAAAATAAAAGTGCCACGTCCAAGGAGAACATGGACTGGGAGTCATGACAACGTTGTTCTGATCGACTGTACTGAGCATGCGCACTAATAGTCTTTTAAGAGAAGTTGCGTTTTACCCTGTTTCCGTGGAGACGGAATCGGAGCATTTTCAAAAAGTTGTGTTTTGCCAACTTCCACAAAGACGAATTCAGAGCTATCTTAAAAAGTTGCGTCCCCCCCCCCCATTTTCTCCGTTTCCTTGGAGTCGGAACCTTTTCAAAAAGTCCCACCTTGGAAGCTGTTTTCGAAAAGTTGCATTTCCAGTGGTTCTGATCGCCATTGTTGTGTAAGTGGATCCCCAAAATGCAAGAAAAGTTTTCGTATGTCTCGTAAACGGGGCCTAAAATGGCTTTTAAACGCGTACAAAAGCCTTGTCGTCTTTGACACATAAAATACGCTGCAAAACCGAAATGAAAGATTTGGATTGACGTTTCCTTCTTGCAGCTTGGAACCGGATAGTTCCCAGTTGGGAGGTCCAACTTCCCAGTTGACAAACAAGCAGTGTCTTTCTCTTGCTGGTTTTCAAGTCTGGAATAGAGATAAACAATGTTCACAACGATAAAATGACGCTAAACAGGACAATTTTTTTTATCGTTTGTTGCCAGTTTTGAAAGTTGTGGCTGGAGTGGCAAAATTACGATAAACAATCTATTTGTGTCTAGAATGATGCAGAAAGATGCATTTCTCTCATCTCCCAGTTACTTGTGATTACCAGGACCTCTACTGGTTGCAGAAAGTATGACAGGATGGTAGCGCATGAACTTGCGTCACTTTAAAAAAATAAAAATAAAAAATTTCTTTGGCCATTTTGAGAGTATTTATATATATATATATATATATATTAAAAAAAAAAAATAAATAAACTAAACTCAAAATCTTTTTGGCACCAATTAGGTTTAGTTAATGCCATGAGAATGAGGTGAGGCCAAACTGAAGGATTTATGTCGCCATCTAGTGGTTGCACATATTCTGACGGGAACAATGTCGGGAGACAAATGAAGGGAAAAGCTCGTCCAAAAAGTCAATAAAAACATTTATTTTATTTTATTTTTTTAACTGATGGAATTCTCTTCCTCTAATTCTCTTTCCACAACAGTTCATCACTTTAAACCGACAGTAAAGACGGTTTTATTGCTGAAAACACGGGCCGCTGCGTTTGGCCTGGATGTGAAAGTGTCTCTCTGCGTGTCCTTCACCGTCGCGGCCGAGAGGCTTCGTAATGTGCTGTCAAAGCCCATTTATTCCCGCCGCGAGTTTTTGCCGGTGCACTTTGAGTGTGTAGAAGGAGTGTGTGGATTCGATCTGTCACTGCCTCTTATTGTGTTTGGTCCCCTCCACCCTCGCCGCTACAGTCACTACGGCGATGAGACCTCGCCGTAAATCTTCAGGCTCTGGGAGGAACAGTTAGGCGTCAGAACGTTATCTCTATGGCAACGGTTCCTAACCTGTGGTTGCCTCAAGGTTCGAATATAAATCCATTCTCTTGTTCCGATAAAGCTGAAATTCTGCTAATTTAGATCATCAAAATATCTCAAACCACATTAAAAAGACTAAAACAACTAAAATAGCTCAAACCATTTAAAATTGCCCCCCCCAAAAAAAACCCTCTGTCTCTATGGAAAAGGGGGAGGGATACTGCATCTTGTTAAAAGCACTCCATCTCTATTTAAAAGGGGGGAGAACGCAACAAAAATTCTCCAACTCCGTCTCTGTAGAAACAGGGGCAAAACACAACTTTAAAAAAAATAAAATAAAATTGTCCAAGTGGAAAAGGGGAAAACGGAACTTGATTTAAAAAAAAAAATAAAAAAATCGCCATCTTCATGGAAACAGGGGGGGAAATGCAACTTTTTGAAAACACTCCAAGACCGTCTCCGTGGAAATTGAGTAGAACGGGTGTAACTCAGTCGTTCGTCGGTCTATTGTCTTTTGGTCCTTGAGTTTTCGGCAGTAGTCGGTCTATTGTATTTTGGTCCTTGAGTTTTCTCGTGTCTGGTTGCGATGTTCGTTTCAGCTCTTCGACCTGGAAGAAATCTCCCATTTCCCCCCAGAACAGGAAGGAGGTTATGAACGCCTCTCAAAGTATCGACTCTGAACGTGTTCCCCGCGAGATCCGGACTAATTTGCTCTCCGTTATGAGGACGACATGGAAGGCAGCTGGAAGTTGGAGTTCCATGCTGGTAGGAAGCTGTGGAAAGATTAAAACAGGTAGCTATTGATTGGCAGATAGACGGCACTAAGGTGGCTATCGACTGGGCAAACAGCCAATTTCTGACCTCGAGATGCACTCGGTGAATCGATGGCTTTAATCCAGAGGGAGAAGTGAGGACGGGTTGTTTCGAGCTTTATTTACCGTTCCTGTCTGGATTTAGTGCTTTTTTTGGGGTTAATTAATCTATTCATAATCTATTCTATCCGCGATTTGAAAACAGAGAAATGTCTCTGTCCCGCCGCACAAATACCCCCGATGCGCCTAGTCTCTGATTCATTTAGTCTCTCTCAGCGTGGCTCCTGGTGCAGATGGATTATTTTGACCTTTTGAGACGCGCGGTGGATCAATACCACAAAAGATACTCCGCGTCTTCTTTTCATATTCATGGGCAGAGGAGCAGCCGCGGCGTGATATCTCTGTACAATGGTGGAACGTGGCCTCAGTACGAACACAAATGCAAAAAAAAAAAAAAAAAAAAGCGACAAGTCGATGCACTTCTCCAACGAAATCCGATTTTTTTTTTTTTTTTTTTTTCATTAAGTGAAATACATTTCGAAACAAAGAAAGCCTGTCGGTTAAGGTCAAAGGTCAGGCTATCCACCATATTATATTGGCTTTTTTTGGGTGGATTTGAAATTAAATTAATTAAAGGGGATGATTCATGAGCCTTTTAAGCTGCGTTCACAAATTCCAGATTACAACCGAGAGGTTTCCCGGATTTCAAAAAAAACGTCTTTTTCTGAGCTATTTTTCTGACACGTGCATATCTAATGTGGCCATGTGGTAATCTCTGGGGCCCCCCGAGGGGGAGGGGGGGGTGTCAGACTACAGATTGGTGAAACACTGATTTTAATACACCGCCTCCCCCCCCACCACCCACACCTGTCACACCTCACGGCTTTGGGCTCCCTGACGGTAACGTGACCAGATCTAGTCAATTAGGTCAAACCCCTCCCCCCCTCCCTCAACCCACCCCTCCATCCACCATCCACCCCCTGGCCTGATTCAGAGAGGTCAGCGCTCTCACCTTGTCTGGCATACCTCACACGCTCCTGGAAAACGGTGCCAAACAACCCCGTGTGATTATTCCTAATGATATGTTTATGCTCCGGCGCAGGATGTCACGTGATTGCAGCCTTTCCCACATTTTTTCATGCAATTCACAAGATACTGAAAGGAAGTCAGAAATCCTTCAGGTTTTCCCGCTTCGCCACAAGAGATTTCCTTATATGGTCTCCCTGGCGAACCTGGCAACGGATAGAAACAGGAATTAGATTCTTTGAGACACTCCACTGCATGACGTTCTGACAATTTGATCTGTTGTATTTAATTTAGATATGGTACGATATAATCTGATAAGATACGATAAGACGCTGTACAACACGGTACGATAGGATGCAATACGGTTGCGATAAGACACGATATGGTACAATAAGATAAGCTGCAGTACGATGGCATGCGATATGATACAATGTGGTGCAGTGAGTATGACGAGTTGCAATACAATGTGGTACAATGCAGTGCGGTGCGATAAGTTACAATACATTGTGGTATGATGTGATTGCGATACATTGTAAAACGATAGGTTAGACTACAATGTGGTATGATACAATGTTATATGATACAATGTGGTATGATACAATGTTATATGATACAATGTGGTATGATACAATGTGGTATGATACAATGTGGTATGATACAATGTGGTATGATACAATGTTATATGATACAATGTGGTATGATACAATGTTATATGATACAATGTTATATGATACAATGTTATATGATACAATGTGGTATGATACAATGTTATATGATACAATGTGGTATGATACAATGTTATATGATACAATGTGGTATGATACAATGTTATATGATACAATGTTATATGATAAGATGAGGTACGATAAGTTAGGATATGATGTGGTACAATGCAATGCAGTACAGTGCGATGGAGTATGATACGATGTGGTACAATAACTTAGGATACGCGGTACGATACGGTTTGGTACAAGGCAATGAGGTACGATATGATACCATAAGATCTTTATATAACGGCAGCACCACATATAAGAATATTGAATTAATTAAACACCTCTTTTTTTTCATTTTATAAAATTAGATACGATACGACCGACAAACACTCTGGAAACGTTTTCACAAGGAAAGAAAATATCTATCCAGTGTTTATTACTTAGAAGGAGACATTTTTGCATAAAACCAGCACTTCTGATCGAAACATTTTAGACTGAAGTAATGCAGGACACAGGAGTACATGGAGGAAACCCAGGAGGAACAATCATACTCAGAAATGCAACCCACAAAAAAAAACTGCGGTCGACGTAATTAAAAGGTATTTATTGTCACTCCGTTCTGGTAATATCAAGTTTCTATGCCTTTACGCTTGTTATCTGACCTGAAAAGGCAAACTGTTTGCTCCCCGCAGGCCTTTTGACCTTTACTCCTGAAAGGTGCTCTGTCCCCCCGGTGTGGTATCGTAATCCAAGCATGAAGACTGAACGCAGCCCGGAGGAGCGCGCAGCTCACTGGAACACCTCCAGTTGTCCGCCATCATCATCCCTCCTCCCGCTTCCAGAGGCGAGCGGCGCTTTTTAATTGTTTTGGTGCGCCCGTACATGTGTGTCACAGATATATTACGCGCAGCGAGCAGAGGGGCCTGCGGGACTATTTTGCCACACGGTGGAATAATTGATGAAAAGTGGCTCTTTGTTGGAACTCTGACATCCCCCCCCCCCCCCCCCCCCCCCACCCTCCTATGGATTGTGTGGGTTCGCTGTTGTCTCTAAAGCCCCGTGAGGTTTGTGTAGGTGATTGCGAGCGCGTGACGAAGCCGACGAGACGGCTGACATGAACACGTCGATACACATTAAGCCTCGGCGCCCGTCGACGTGTTGCCCGGGAAGCCCCGTCAAGTCCGCGCCATGGTATTGTCTTGAGAATTTCTCGATCAGTTCGCTCGGCTAAGGCTTTACCTTTGGGGCGCGGCGCGTGAGATCCCATCGCTTCTATCGCGCCCCGTTAGACTCGGGGGATCGGCGCCTCTTCGGGGGCCCGAGCCGCCAACCCTCCGACATCTGACAAGCGCTATGATCTTCTGCCGTTTCCGATGGGAACTGAAAGCGCAGGTTAGCGGGGGCATCAAGAGGCCGTAGTGTCAGCCCGCCCCCCGAGGTATTTGGAGAAACTGGACGCCGGGCGTACCACACATTTAGCAAGTCGTTCCCGTCCCCCTTGTTCCCTGAAACCGCCCGATCGGACAAAGAATATGAGAAATACTTGAATTCTTGTGCTTTGGGTGAAGTGGCCTGCTCGGCGTTTTAATCCAGAGCTGTGCTGCTGCAGCTCAAATCGTAGTTCCTCTGCTCTTCAACTGTCAAATTGCGGATTAAATTCGAGCTTTAAAGAGCAGGAAAATACATAGACAGCTGAACATAAGCTGGTACTCGTACGCCCCTTCGCCGAACTGAAGTTGTCTCCCCCCACCCCCTTCGTGTTCTGTACATCAGACGTGACAGCGGTGGGATATTTTTACCCTCTTTCAGCTGCACATGCTGCCACTGTAATCCAAACAGACAGTGCAGTGAGACAGTGGCAAGGTTTTACATGCCTTCAGAAATGTCACCCCTCCTTTGCCTTCCGGTCGCCGGGTGGGGGGAAAAAAACCAGTCGCACGCACTTCTGCAGACGCCACGTCCGCGGGGACCGTCGGGTTAAGTTACGCAAACATTTGATTGGGGCGAGACAAATGTCAGCGGGTAATGTCGGAGTGTCGCCTGGCTAAGAGGCAAAGATACAGGAAGATGACGCGTGTTGAGCCTCGGCAGTGTTGATTTTACAGTGTGAGTGTTAACGTAGCTCTTGACTCCTATCGCTGCAGGTCGAAGGCGCCGCGTCTCATTGTCGTACAGCGTCTCAGGAAGGTCTTCAGACTTCTTCACGGTGGATGTTAAAGTATGTCGACACTGTGGTGTCCCTACTTGTTGTGGATGATGTTCTCCTTTCGCTGAGCGGTTCGGTTTCAGACAAGAGTACGCGGAAAAGACGGTCGCTGTACGGAACTTGAGCTGGATCGCCCCCAAAGAGGGTCAAACAAATCAGTTGGATGTCCCATTTTTTGCCTCCTATGAGAGTTCTACTCTGGGTCCAGAAGCTTCTGGCGGTCATGGTTGGAGACGGATTGGCTAGACGTCTGAACACCTTGACCCTGTGTGGATTAAGCGGGAAATAAAGTAGTCTAGAATCCTCTGAAGGTCTTAGTTGGTCGGGGATTGGCTAGAATTCAGAACACTATGACCTCATGTGGATTAAGCCGGAATGAAGACATCTAGAACAATCTAGAGGTTTTGGTTGGTGGGGGATTGGCTAGACGTTAGAACATTGTGACCCTATGCGGATAAAGCAGGAAAGAAGACATCCAGAACCCTCTGAAGGTCTTGATTGGTCAAAGATTTGCTCAATGTCAGAACATCGTGACCCCATAGGGATTCGGCAGAAATGAAGAAGTCTAGAACCCTTTGGAGGTCTTGGTTGACCAGAGATTGGCTAGACGTCAGAACATCGTGAACCCAGGTGGATTAAGAGGACCTCTAGAACCCTCTGGAGGGCTTGATTAGTGGGGGATTACCTCGACGTTGGAACACCGTGACCCTTTGTGAATTAAACAGGACAGAAGACAGATGGATGGATGGGGGCAACATCCCATTGACCTCACATTTGTCCCTTTTGTCACCCGAATGGATTATTTCGGAACATCCTTCAATAATCCGTTCAAAATTTGCCAAAAATATTCAGGTTGACTCAATCGTGAACTGATTAAGGAACCGGGGTCAGAGTTCAGGGTCACCGTGATCTCGCACTGGCTAAAATTTGGTCCAACGAATACATGTAGATTCGAGGACTTTTTCCCATTATTGTCTCAAACGCAAGTAAAAAAAAAGTTGGACCTCTTAGTTGTTTTCTTTTATTCATTTTTTTTCCCCCCCCACAAACTCCTTCATGTGGTAAAAACTGAGCCTCCAAGTCTCTGTGCGCTGCCAGACCGAGGCAGAAAAGCGTTGCCTCACACTGGAAACATGCAGCCTCTCAAAGTTCTCTCATCTCTTACCGGGCTGCTCCGAAATAGATGTGTGATTATGTTTTTTTTTTTATAGCTGTGACTCGACGAGGAACAGCGATGTGCATATCACGCATGCCAGACCTGCATTCATAACACATAGAGGTATGTAAAAAAAAAAAAAAAAAGGGTCTAAATGATCAGGCGCCACATGTTCTCGTATGCAAACTGCGTAGTAATTATCTTCCTCGTAATTACCGCTCACCTGAATTTTTAATGGCGGGTTTTTCGGCGCGGCGGAGCCGTTCCCAGGTAGGACGAGCAAAGTGAAAGTGAGCGAAGGGGGGGGGGGTAAGCAGGAGGTACCAGCGCACACCTCAAATTACCTCCAGTCAACCAGTCGAGCATCAGTTGGTGCTGCAGCTGCACACCCAAGGCCCTCCATACATATACATAATTTCATGCGCCGAGTGTGCAACACACACACACACACACACACACATGCATACCCACAGCTACCTCATTAGTGGATGCAGCCCCGAGGCTCACGACTGGGGAAAAAGGCCTAATTGCACAGTTCAGCAGCACTGACAGCGCTCACAGCGGTTCTGGACCAGACTTGGACAAATGAGAATCAGGTGTGAGCACCTACAGTAATATTCTTCTTTTTCCCCCGACCTGTCCTGTCACCTCAGTCGGTTTCAGGTTTTCTCGAAACCCCCCCCCCCCCCCCCCCGCTCCCGGGGAAGAGGCAGATCAGGGGTAAAAGTATTGGATCAGCTCCAGTAACTGGCTGCTTCACAGATATGGGTAGTAAAGGTCATCCTCACCTTTTAGCGAGCGCGCTGAACCCTTATCAACAGGAAGCTTGGAGGCTCGGCATTGTCATAGAAACAATAAAGACCCTTTAACACCGTTTCTCATTAGTTTTGTCCATGTATGGTCATATTAAGAGGAGATATCTGAATTAATCAGACTTTTTCCACCGAGCATAACAATGATGGTGGTTTTGTTTCATCCCACGCTGAAGATAATCACTTCACCATTGTTACGGTGTAGTAGGAAAATATGACCTTCAGTCGGAATGTAAAGGGTTGATACAACTAAATAACATAATCCCGTTTGATTGCATCATTACCTCAGCTCAAGTCTCTTTCAACAATGGCGTTTTCCCCTGTTTCCATGGAGACCAGCTTTTAGAGCATTTTCAAAAAGTTGTGTCGCCCCCCCGTTGTCAGAACATTTTCAGGACAATTGGCTTTCCACAGTGACGGAGTCAGAGCGTTTTCAAAAAGTTGTTTGACCGAATGTTTTCAATCATTGCGGCTTCCCCTGTTTCCACGGAGACAGAGTCCGAGCGTTTTCAAAAAGTTCCGTTTCCTCCCCGTTTCCACGGAGACGGAATCGCCGCATTTTCAGAAAGGTGGGGTTTCACTGGACGTCATCTCCTTCCAACAATTCTGCTGCAGTAAACATTATGGCCACTAAGGGTCTCACAATATCGGGGTGCTTCGATGCTCTGACTATTTGAGATCCCTGCAATAGTACTTCCTCAAGCTTTTACTCCAAAAAGCTCAGAGTATCGTCAGTAATGCTGAACCACTCACTTATTTCCCGAGTGAACTGTCGCTCTCCAGGATCACTAATGAGCCGTGTCTGTACTCCGTATTCTTATGATTATGTATGCTCATGCATTTTGCATCGCCGCGTTCACAGCATCATGTCGATGAAGGGAGCAGGAAAACACAGGTTAATGTTTAAAAGATCAACCGCATCAAGAGCGATCGGTTAATTGGGGTAAGACCCTTTATAGTCCCGTCATTTTATAGAACAACCCCCCCCAACACCCCCCCCCCCCCCCCCCACACACACACCCCCACACCCCCACCCCCCGCAGAGATGCAGATAGGAACATTGACGGTACCGTCGAAGAGCCGCAGTGACAACAGGGACACTTGATGCCCTTGACGGAGAAGTCACAAACCATTGAGCTCTCTGGAATAAAGATGAGGGCGGCAGAGATAATTGTCTTCTCCTGCTAGAATGGTAACCAATCAGGAAGAATCTGTGTATGGAAAGCAGGAGCGAGGCTCTGGGGGGGCGGCGGGGTGATGGTGGTGGTGGTGGGTGGGGGGGGGGGATTCAGCTGCCTGAGGACCCGATGATTTCAAGTGGAAACGTAAAACTTTCATTGTATTTTGGGTGTTCGTCTGCACGACGTCGGTGCTTCTTCGTGCTTCAACTTTTTTGAAAATGTTTTTTGACTCTCCATGGAAAACGGGAGTAAACAGAACTTTTTGAAAATGTTCTGTCTCTGTCTCTGTCTCCATGGAAACGGGAGTAAACAGAACTTTTTGAAAATGTTCTGTCTCTGTCTCCATGGAAACGGGAGAAAAACTGGACTTTTTCAGAACTGCTCCCAAGGTTGAACTTTTTTGAAAAAGCTACATTTCATCTCAAATTTGCTCACATTCAGAGGCGAAAAGGACAAAGTGTCTCGCCTCCCACGCTAAAAAGTTAAACCACTTTAAACTGACGACACTTTGAAAGCAACTTTTTACTGTTCAGCTTCGTTTCATTGTCGTGAGCTTTGTTCGTCTCTGGTCCAGACTCTCGAATTCTCTCTATTTCATTGCAAAGAGCAAACCAACAGCACCCACTAGTGGCCCTACACGCTAACTACATCATTTTCTGCATTCCTGCCGAAACAAAAATGCATAAAGTTCTTCCTCTTCCTCCTCCTCCTCAGAAATTTGACGTCAAAATGCTGACTGCGCACATTTCCGGACCGATAAACAGTTTTTTTTTTTTTTTTAAAAAAGAAGTCACGCAGCTTAAACTAGATCCTGAAACTCTATTAGCGAGTGTGAATCCACACAGCGAGTTGCTTTGGAAAACCCACAACAGACAGGCAGGATGCTGGCGGGAGGATGGGAGCTCACCTTTAATGGCCGCCGCTCTGCACTTTAACAGTGTGCTGACGCAGGCGCGCGGCTCCCCATGCGAGACGTGGGAATATGTTCTTTGACAGAGGATGAAATGGCGAAAGGGAAAGTGCTGATTCCAGGCGGGATCTGGCGAGGCCTGACAACACAGCAAATCACCAGGAGGCCTCGATCCGGAACACACACTGGAAACACACACTGGAAACACACACTGGGAACACACACTGGAAACACACACTGGGAACACATCTACTAATGTTAGTATTACCCTTTTCCGCTACTTTAGTGAGTACCTTTGATTATTTTGCGTCCCGTTCCTTCAGTATGTGATCATCTCATGCCACTTTTGTTGACATTTGTATTTCTTGCCACTCTTTTCTGCATTTTTTTAAAATATATATTATGCCAATTTACAGCTTCTTTTCCATCTCCAAGTCCTTTTTATGTTTATTTGTCGTAATTGTCGAACTTCTTTTGGATATTTTGAGTCTTTTCTTGGTTTATTTACCAGTACTCTTTACATGTCTCTGTGCGGTTTAAGGTTAATATATAGTTGTTAGTTATTAGTTAGTGTCATTTTTGGCTTCTCTGTAACTTTCTGTTTATATTGTCTTTTTTTCCCCTACCTTTGCAGTGAATATTGTTTTGAGGTGTATAATTGTCATATTTTATGTCTTGTGTTAATTTCCTGTATATATTATTGTCTCCTTTGGAGTAATTTGTGTCTCTCGGTTGAATTTTTCCCCCCTTTGAAGTAATATTGTACCTCTGTATTTGCTTGTTCTTATTCATCTATTGATTTTTCGCTTCTCTTCTTGTCACTTCGGAATACAGTTACCGTCTCTGACTGTGAGAGTTTCGACATTTCCTCTCGTTGGACGTCTCTGTATTCCAACACAAGCAATCCCGAGATGCCGTATTTTTTGAAACTGATGATCGATGATTTTCCTGTTACATTGATGGACTTTAAAAGCGGTGGACGGGTGAGTCGGCGAAGTGAGCTGCAGCTTTGTTGTCTCTGCAATATCATCTCATTATGATTTACATTTAATAATCTTCACCTGCATAGAACGGTGTGGAGCGCCTCAGGTAGCCTGTCTGTCTGTCTGTCCCATCCGTCCGTCCCTCCGTCCCACAGGCCCTTCATCTCGGTTGGATGCTGTTACGAATGATCCAGTGGGAGCCTCACTGACAGCCAAGTTCTGCACAGTTCCACATGCCTCATCGACACACACTGGAGTGAAGCATGCTGGTCCCAGGGTAACACCCCACCCCCCCCCCCCCCTCACCCCCCCCCCCCCCCCCTCACCCCCCCACCCTCCCTCACCCCCCCCTCCTCTGCACATCCTGGCAGCTCAGAGAAAGTGTCAATCAGCCTGTCCAAGTCAGCTAACGGGACGAGTCCACGCCAGCAAAGCCCTGCCCTTGTCCTGTCGCTACATCTGACAGTAAATTACACTCGTGATTTTTAAAAGAAAGAAAGAAAAAAAAAAGACAAAATTCCAGTTTTCAAACTTCCATCGATACGGAGAGGCAGGATTCTGCTGAGGACATGAGTCTTTTCATCCATTTCATTTGGCACAGTGCAGGACTCTTTGATCCACAACAGAACTCATATATGCTTGCATAATAGTTATGATATATCTTCATATTTCTAATCAGCCAAATTGAAATGATGGTGCCACAAAGCGTCATAGAGCTCATCCAGTCAACGAAAACAAAGGCAAAAAACAAAACAAAACAGGAAACTCCCAAAACGTTTTAGAAATTCACATTATACTGTTGCAGAAACATCACGTTTTAAAGACCCAGTGGCTGTTTTAACTGATCATCTGTTGCCACCTTGTGGTTATATTTGGAATTACAATCCAGGAACTTTTAAGTCTAGTCCTTTATAAAAAGATAAAATCTCCAAATTGGTGTGAGAAAAGGCTTATTCGGGTCCGAGCAGAGCTAGGCGAGACTCTAGTGGTATTCAAGAGGTTATTATCATTATTTATGCTTTCATCTACTGTGCAAACTGCTGCCTAAACTTGCTCAAATCTTTGTGAAAATGTACACACGTGTCAGAAGTAGTGAACCATTTTAAATGTTATGGTCATTCCCCACGTGTGTGGCAAAATGGCTCCATAGCGCCTCTTACATCCTTTTCACATTTGCAACATCTAAAACGGGCAATATGTTTCTCCTATGTGAAGACATATTATAGACGCATTTATTAATCACTACTCATTTTTCTCTTCTTAAAAGAATATCCCTATGACTTCACTTGTATATGAATGAAAACTTACTTTCTCAGGTGATTAATTACGTTTTCAATCAAAACTTACTGGTAAATTATCTGAAAACCTGCAATACTCTAACGGTCCAGGAGAGGCGCTCTTCAAACATGTGATGGAAAAAACCGCGAAGCAGTCTAGTTTGTCCCTCGTCGCCTCCCGCCGCTTGTTTGTGTTTCTTTAGGTAAGAACAACGTGTTCTTTTCCTCCTCTTGTCCCTTTATTAAGCCTAGTCCTGCGTGTTTTGGGGGGATAATACGAGAGGCTTTTCAGCTCTTCTTTTCCGCGGTTTTGTTTCAGTTGATGTCAAAGGGCGGAAGGTGTTTTTAAAAGAGTGAGAAGGGGAACGTGAGAGATCAGCTGACCCAGCTAACGTTAGCGGCTAACGTTAGCTTTTGTGTATATAAAACCTGTTTAATGAGATTAAATTCAAAGCAAGTTCCCTCAAATATTCCTGGCGGTGAAACGAACCACACACATGAGTTTCGACCCGGTTCGGTTCAAGTTGTAAACCACGCTGCTGTTGCATCATGTTTAACCTCTGTGTTGCTAAGCTCACGATGCTAACTGTTTGCATGTTATGCTGCTTCAACTTATGACTTCTTTTTGTAATATTTCTTTGTTTATCATCAGAATACAACTAATCAAGGAGGAAGAGGAGCTGTTGAAGAGGAAGGAGACCATGTCCAGCACTGTAAGCGACATAACTGCATCTGAAGTTCAGCTAAAACCCATAAAAATGAACTTTAATTGAACTTTGCTGTCTGTTCCTCTTCTGTATAGTGTGATTTCTGCTTCTGGTTTCGCTTAATATCATGCAATCGATCAATATGTCTCCTAGAAGTTGATATTTTACTTGCTTTTTTCAGACATGTTGAATTTCTATGTGTGTGTGTTTATTTCTAAATAACTGTGTATACTTGATCGCTGGATAATTTAGTGGGTTTATATATAAACCATTGTTGATAAAAGATTAGATTTCCAACTAAAACATACAGAAAGATTTCATGGAAGTCATAACTGTCTCTCTCTCTTAGGTGCTGTGCAGTCGAGGCCGGTTGGTCCTCAGTCCGACCGCTGGACGTCAAGCTCTATCTTGTCTCCGGGTCGGGAGAACCAGAACTTTCTCTGCGGCGAGTTCAGACGAGCCGTATGTATCGGTGTCACACGCAGACTCAGGTGAGAGCTCGTTCGCCCGTGGCAAGGCTCTCGGTGTGTGTCGACAGTGCGATGAGCGTCATCGTGTCCCCCCCCAGGTCCTCGCACCGTGTGGCCGGACGAGAGCATGGGACCGTTCGGACCGCAGGACCGCCGCTTCCAGCTGCCGGGTAACGTCGGGTTCGACTGCCACCTGGAAGGCGTGGAGGAGCGGAAGAAGGCGCCGGTCCACAGGACGGTGCCCGACGTGCTGACGGCGCCGAGCGGCGCCGAGAGACACCAGTTCATTCTGACGCAGTTCGTCAACGAGTTTCAGGTGGGACGAGTCAAATGGGGCAACTTGAAATAAGTTCTTACTCGCTGGATCATCGCAACCTGCCACCGAGCACAAGAGCCTGTTTCTTATCACGAGTTTTGTTTTTTAGTTACTCAGGAGGGATTCCTCTGCCTCTTTCTTAGTTTTTGACATTTTGGACTGATATATATATATATATATATATATATATATAGTATATTGTAGTTTTTTGACACTTTAAAGTGATATTAAGTCTCTTAATTGTCGTTTTTTGTGGCATTTTGGACTGATATTGAGTCTCTTATTGTTTTGTTTTGACATTTCGGAGTGATGTTAAGTCTCTTTATTGTAGTTTTTCGTCTTCTTAGAGTGATATTAAGTTTCTTGTCATTTTTTGATATTTTGGAGTGATTTTAGATTTCTTGTCAGTTCGTATTGTTTTTAAAGTGATATTCTCTATTGTTGTTTTTTGTGTTTTTGAACTTATATAAAGTCTATTATTGTCATTTCTTTTACATTTTAGAGTGATATTAAGTCTCTTTATTGTCATTTTTTGCCTTTTTGGAGTAATAAGTCTCGTGTTTTTTGTTAGTTTTTTTGTTTATTTTGTTTCATTTTTTATTTTGGAGTGAACTAAAATGGTGCTTGACCACCCCCGATCTAGTAGGAATGGGAAAGATCAGGTACTTTTGTCGTTTGGAGAAGATCAATCTGATTTCGAGTTTTACCATTCGTGTGTTTTGGTTCGTTTTGCTGCATGAGAGAGTAAAATCCCACATTTCTCTGAAGTTTATATTCTCCTCTCTTTGTGTCATCAGGGTAAACTTGGTCCCATGTCCACCCGGGTCCACAAAGCGGAGCAGTACTTCAGCCAGACGGAAGCGGATTGCTCCGTCTCTTCTTGTCCCGAGCTGCTAAAGAAAGGTATTTCCCAGCCTCTCGCGTCTCGAATGAGTCCGTAAGGGCTGGTTGTAATAAAGTGTGCGTTGGCGTCAGATCTGGAGGAGCTGTTCCCGTCCGCGCCGACCTCCTCCATCACAGTGGTGACGGTCACTCAGAGTCAGCAGGAGGACGAGGGGACGAACCAGCTGCTCCAGAAAGTCGGTCCCTGCTTCTAGTTCCCCTTTTTAAACGTCGATCTCCACACAGCGACTGACCACCGTTTCCCCCCCCCCCCCCACGTGCAGTTTGTCAGCGGCGCGAAGGAGATGTGTTTCGCTCTGTGGACGGCCGGTTACTGGGCGGACTTCATCGACCCGGCGACGGGAGCAGCTGTGAGTTTTTTTCGTAATTGAGTAAATTCAACTTTAAAGACTTGAGTAAACAGACAACTCGCGCAGGAAGAAGAAATGTAATGAAAAGTGTAAACACATTACAAATAAAACCTGAGCTGTTATTCCTGATGTGTCCACTAGGGGCAGGGACAGTACACGCTGCAAATTATTTGGCGCTTACCAAGATTTCAAATCTTATATTTGGCTTGCTTAAAAAAGGTTGTTTCCTTAATTTTACAGTATTATTATCCAGCAAAATGCGCTTGCTGCATGGACAGATGCTTTCACTAGTTTTCTTCTTAAATTTAGTGTTTATATCTTATATAGCTGCCAAACACGTTTTAGTTCAGCCTCATGTTGGACCGGTAATAAATTCCCATAGTAACCTTTAAAAATAAACCTCAATGGTTTAAAACAGCAACGTCGACGTAAAGCCAATTTTAATGGTACAAAACACAGCTTGAGGATTCACGACCTTCGTTTCTCGCCGCAGTTTTTCGCGTCTCCGAGCCAGATCTCGCTGAGGACCGGCGAGCCCCTGCAGGACCTGGGCTTCCACATCGAGGCGTCGGGCTCCTGCACGGTGATCCGCCACATCCCGAAGGGGACGCCTCAGTTCGTGGGGACCGTCTTCACCAACGCGCCGCCCCACAGCGCCGCCGTGGCCCGGCTACAAGGACTCTCAAACGCACGCGGCGAGGAGGAATAGAGCGGCCGATTGGGAAACCCTTCTATTTATGGTTTTGAAAGTAGGTTGTGGCGCACCGAGGAGTGCAGATCGTCGTGCAGACCTACCTCAAATATCCTGTACTACATCCGGGGAGACGTGTTTATTTATGAAACGGACCTTTTCACATGTGCTCTGGCTGGCTTGTGCTCCCCCCTCCCCCCGGGGTCGTCCGGGGGTCCAGCACATCTCTAACCAATATGTACAGTAGTGTGTGTGCGTGTGTGTGTGTGTGTGAGAGAGAGAGAGAGAGAGAGAAAGTGTGTTTTTATTCTCTAGTCTCTCACAAAGTGGAGAACAAAAGATCATGTTCTTGTGGAGCAGAAATAAAAGTGGCGTGTTTTTTTTTGTCAGCCTGCAGTGACACTGGATTTCCTGAAGGTGGCGGCAGTTCACATAAATCCATCATAAGGCTTACCGGCCAAAACCGGCTCCAATCTGGCCAAACCAAGCAAATTGCAACTAAAATTCAAAGAAAACATCGATTTATTTTTGGGTCTTTTTGTAAAAACGCCCATAATGCAACAGCTATGCTGAAGGTTTTTGATATTTCACTGTATTTTGCGTCATTAAACTTGGCTTCACGTTGAGACTTTAGTTGTTTTTGGTCAAGATCGTTTGTTTTTTAGGAAAATGTAGACGTTTTAATCAAGTATACTCTCTAAGAAAAAGTTGAAGGTTATTATGCCACTATTTGACCAATCCAACCCACTTGAGATGATGTTGAGCTATATGTGGCTCCTGAGCTAAAATGTGACTTAAATACAACTATCTTAAGTGGACAAACACTTTTAATTAACAGACATCACATTTTGGAGAAAATGGGAAGAAATAAGACAATTAAAATGACCAGAATGGAGCAAAATTGACCTTTTTAAATAATACAAAACAGAGACAAACCCAACAAAGAGACATTATTGATGAGAAAGACACAAAATATGTATATTTAAGAGAGACATGGAAATATAGACTAAGAAATGAACAACCACAAAAATTCCATTATTCAACAAACACTTGGGGAAAAAATAGAAAGTATTTCATCATTTTAAATTAAGAGTTTCCTTCAAACGGCGGTGAAGATGGCCGATATGAAGACGAGGGAGGGGAGCGTGGCAGCCCGGAGCCCGGAGGCCGACCCCGCCCGAGGAGCCGCGGGGGAGAAAACGGCAGCGCTCTCGTTCCTGGGCACCGGCAGGTTGCAGATGTTCCCCTCGCAGCAGGACGAGCACGCCTTATAGCCGCCGCCCGCGATCACGGCGCAGCCGGTGTGGCGGCAGTCGTGCGGCGTGGCGCACCGCTTGGTCACCGACACGCTGGCCCCGCCGTCGTCCATCGTGTGGAGCGCCGAGCAGTACCTCGCGCCTGCAAGACAGGTGAACCGGTGAGGGCGGAGGCGCGGAGGGGTGGAGGGGAAAGTGGGAGAGGGATGGGGGGGGAGCGTACTCTGCGGGCAGTACAGGTCGGGGGCCCAGCGGTTGCAGTCGTAGTTGTCGGGGGCGTCCTGGCAGGTGAAACACTTGAAGGCTCCGGGGTGAGGCGTGGCTACGGTGGAGAAAAGCGAAACTCTTTCAGATCCTCAAAAAGAGATCGGGGGGGGGGGGTCAAACAGTTCAGAGGCCTCGTGTATCCGAGTATCATTAGGTTTCTTTATAAATGATGAAATTATCCGGGTTTTTGTACTTTCTCAAGCCTGTATATGGAATTATATCGTTTTCTTATGGTCGTTAATGTGTAGTTAGTATATTTTATGTTCTTTTATGAGTTTTTTTTTTAATGTTATTTTAAAGACTAGGCTCATTTTGTGTCCTTCCCATCAATCATTCTTGTGCTTGCCTTCAGAATTCGCCAAACTGTTTCCGAATAAATCCACAAAATACTGCGGGGAAAATGTCCCACGTCGAGCGGATGGGAGAGGCACCTCAAGGAGGAGAGTCAAAGGAGATCAAGCCTCCATTGGGAGCGCAGACACAATAAGCTGGGCATTTTTATAGTATTTATTTTGTCGTAAATGTGCCATTTATTAACGAACGTATCCTATAAAAATGGCGTCAAAACAGTTCTAGTCATATTCTTCTATTTATGTCACAATTTGGTTCAGGGGCCACATATCATCTGGAGTGGCTCGGACAAGGCAAATAGTGCCATAATAACATTAAAGTAAAAATATCTATATTTTCATGAAGTAGGATTAGGGTTTATCGCCAAAAAATAATTTAATCTCAAAATAAAGCCAAATTTATTGAGGCAAATCCAGTAAAAATGTCCCAAAAGATGTTGTAGCTGTTGCATTGTGGGTGTTGTTTACGAGTTTGCGATCTTTCATGGCAGCATCCTTGATATCTCAGCTCAGGTCTCAAGAAATGTGTTAAAGGGGACATATCATGCTAAATCCACTTTTTTAGCCCTTAAATGCATTTTGTTGTATATTTAGAGTGTTTAGAAGTACAGAAAAGTTCAAAGTAGTCTCTTCAGGTGCTCCGTTGATATCTTTATATTCTGTTTTGGTCATATTTTGCGATCGGTTTCGATTTTTCTATTCTCTATTACGTTTTTTGAACAATGACGTCACAGTATTCTCAGCGGAACTGCCAAATTAGGACATCGACATTTCGAGCAATCCGCCATTTTTGTTTCTCGCTGCGATTTTGTAGTCCAACCGAAGTTACGAGAGGATAAGTCGAAATGTTCGGTTGTTGGATGTAGTAACCCACAAGCTTCGTTACACCGTCTCCCAGCATCAGAACCTTTTCGAAGTGCCTGGTTGAGTTTTATTTTTCACAGAAATGTACCCACATCTGTGGGTAAGGTCATTTTTGTGTGCGCGAATCACTTTAAGGACGACTGCTTCAACAACCTCCGCCAGTATAAAGAAGGATTTGCCGAAAGACTTGGTCTGATTGAGCGGTCAGTTCCTTCTATCTATGGAGACGACGAACAGAGCACTTCGGTAAGCTGTATATAACGCTAAAAAGTGTGATGATAAGACGTCCCTGTCATTGTTTTGTTAGCATTAGCAGTTGCACCGTCTTCATATGTTAGCGCTGTGTGCTCGTTTTAGATTATAATGTAACTTCTGTGTTAAATAGTCGTTGTAATACAGGCAGTATTGTAGTAGTGGGCATGGATGGAGAAGTTAGTGTAAATATAGTAACACACCATTGCGTTACATCCATATGAAGACGTTGTTCTTCAGGTGCATCATCGTCATTTTCATCTCGCTCCGCCGGGTCCGACTCTGGCTCCAACATGTATGGCTGGATGGACAAATCTTCCGTTGTTGACATTTTGTAAATAATGTGTGAATATAAAGTTTCTGCGCCGCTAGATAATTGTATCTGTTCTATCAAACTACAAAGATGGCCGAACAGGGTGACGTTGAACCGAGTGTCACCTCTGCAACCTGGAGAGGAGGCAGGGTATGAAGTGTGTCATTTGCATTTGAAGAGACCGCCCCAAAACGAGTTGCTCTCAGAAGCGCATCAGAAAAGGGGTTGAAAAGGGGCCTGTGGAGCTATAATAATGAGGAATTCAGACCCAAGCATTGCAGTTTCGCGTTGTATAGACCACAACTGTATGATTTATATGTAAAAAGGAAGGATTTAAAAGCATGATATGTCTCCTTTAAGAATAAAACGATAATTCAAATTGTGACAGTTTTCTTGGGGGGCCTGGCCGGATCGAGCCGACGGGCCTCATGTTTGACGCCCCGATTGTAAACTGTCCCGAGTTGTTGTACGAGTGGTCCTGCTCCTGCTGTTTGAAACGAATCGGTTGGAACACGTCACAAGTCTAAACAACAACAACAACAACAACAACAACAACGTCCTCCACCTCACGCCTTCACAAACGTCACGGATTTGTACTTGAAGGGTGCAGCAGGACGATGTCCTTCACGGTGAAGTCCCGCGGTTGGACCGTCCCCGGCCGCTCAGCGGTCAGCAGCAGGATCCAGGCCAGCGTCGGCCAGGCCTCCATCTCCGAACCCCGGGCGTCTTCATCCACTGGGTGGTGATGCCAGGAGAGGAAGGGGGGGGGGGGGAGGATAAAGAAGCTTCATGTGTCTGCTGCTTCATGCTGTGTGTTTGCCTTCATTAATTAAAATGTCAGAGGATCCCTACCGGCAAGGCAAAGGAACTAAAAAAACCACTCCTCACACTCTCAGCTGCTCTTCACCAGATCCTCCTCCTGCATTCCCCCGGACGTCACTCAGTGAATTACACACCAGATGACCTGGTTCTGCCTCGGGTTTGTGCGGGATCGTCTCCCGAGTTCAGCTGCTGCTGACACTCCTTCATGTTACCGCCGCCCCCCGGGTGGGGTTGGCGGAGGGGGGGGGGGGGGGGTTAGTGCGCCTCTAAATGCTTGTTTTCTTTGCGTTATGCACGCCCCAGTAAAGCAGAGATCCAGTGTGCTCACGGTGAATATGAAAGATAATCAGGACGGGTCAGTTTCCTTTTGTCGTGGCAGTGCAGCCGTCCTTTTCATCCCTATGAGAATTCTATGGTCATCGGCGAGTTGATTCACTAAAACAACATTTCCGGGGGCTTAAAAAGTGGATTGGAAGACATTTGGACGGACTGATGGGGAAAATAGGTATCTGAAGGTTGTGGCGTGTTTATCCGTCATGTCATTTTTATTTTTAAAAGAAAGGAAGAACAAGAGAAGAAGGAAAAAAAAAACTAGAAAAAGGAAGAAAAAAAAAAGAGGAAATATTCTAAAATCATTGATCTATTTACAAAAGGAACAAAAGAGGAGAAAAAATGGGAAAAGAAAGAATAAAATTTTAGAGAAAAGAAAAGAAAAAAGCGGAAATATTCAATAATTATCGGTCTACCTAAAAAAGGGAATAAAGGAAAGAAAGGGGGAAATATTAAATAATCAACGTAGTTGCCCGGTGAGTAATTAAACACCACAGACACCAGTATTATCTTTGAAAAGTACCTCCGAGGATTAAAAAAAAAAAAAAAAAAGTCCCTGACCATTGGACACTTTTATTAATCAAATTCCAGCTCGAACTCGATCCCGATGCCCCCTCAGACCCCCTCAAACCCCCCCCGAGTGTGTCAACCCCTGCATCAGATTAATTGAAGCATCCACTCCAGATTTGCATGTCCTTTCAGCACTGTGAGAAACTGGCACAAAGAAAAGATGGGGGGAAAGACCGCGACCTGCGATAGAAGTCGAGTTGTGGACGTCTGAGGACTCTCTGGTCCTACTGTATGGCGCCGAGTGAAACGCTTCATTCTGCGCCCAGATTTTGGAGGCGCTGCCCGGGATTAGCCACAATGGCTCCTGAAAGCCACGTAAAGGCTGAAAGAATCTGGAGGAGGGTGTTTTTTTTTTTTTTTTTTAAATCTGCCCCGACAATGCCGGTTTAATGATTGTGTTGAAAGTTCACTATCTCGCTCGGTGATCTGGACTCACATTTTTCCTGAAAGTGGGTGAAAAATGTACGAGAGAATGCAGTTTTGAGGTCAAAGCCTGAGTTCATCCCCGGCTGGTTTACTGAGTCTGTAGGAGTTTTACAAGCTTACAGCTGAAGTACCTCATAAAATACTGCACTTACTTTTAGCCATATATGGTCACTTCTCTTCCTGTTTATCGACCACATTTACCATGAGACAGGTTTAAATGTGCAACACCATTCACACACAATGTGATTTACAAATACAAAGACACGAGTGAATTAATTAAAACAGACATTAAATGATTTGTTTGTATTTGGATGTTAAAATTCCTATCTGAGTCAGTAATTTTCCCTTTTCAGGCCTGAAGCAAATAATTCTGTCTCGTCTGCAGTGAATGAAAATACATTTTCTGCCACGTCCACTTAATGAAATTAGCATAGCATTCTGTATTTTGCACCGAAATAGTAAAGAAAGCGACAGTATTTCATAATCTGAGCAAAAAAGCATGTAAATGCTCATTTGGGGGAATGCAAGTGAAAAAAACATCACTCATGGGACACCTCAAGGTTCTGTCCCCGGGCCACTTCCAGTTAGCATTCACATAGAAATAGTAATCAATGTCGCAGTATTTCATAGTCTGGGCAAAAAGCATGTAAATGTTCAATAAAAGTGGCCCGAGGACCGAGCCTTGAGGAACCCCACATGGGATATTTCTTCTCCTATATTCACAAGTAGATTAGTTTTTCTGGATTTGATTTGAACCAAATCACCGCAGTCCAGCTGCTGTTTACTGAGATGCAGTAGGAGTGGAAAATAATCCAAAACAGTGCCGACATACCAAAGTGCACACGTTTGACTGACACTGAATGCGTAGACCAAAGACAGACTATTCTCACAAAACTATGAAATCCATACAGTGATGATGTATGTAAACTAGAAATGTAAACCGCAAACACATTCCAGGGAAGTGTTTAATTCAACCTAATACTTGTAATATAGTAAGTTATATATTAAAGCTTTTTTTCTCAGATTTAATCCTGTTTAATTATTTGAACTACATTAATAATTCTAACATGAGATCTGACATAAAAGATGAATGGGTTGAATTCAAACTCACCGGCTCTGATTCCCCTGCGAGTCTGCTGAGATGTGACCAGAAAGGGATGAAAGTAGGAGAGTGAAACATTGCTGCTGCTGGAGGAGGAGGAGGAGGGGGAGGAGGAGGAGGAGGAGGAGAAAGAGGAAGAGGGAGGTGGTTCTACTTCAGCATCTCACACATGTCATTTAAGATGCCCTTTCAAACTCATCTATACAGGCTTAATAATTTATAGCAATGCATGAATACTTATGTTTATTATCGTTAACTGTAATGATAATGTAATAAATTACATTCATTCTGTGGTGCGAGAGCTCCCTCTAGTGGTACATACAGGAAAGTATACCTCAAAGGTTGTTTTTTGTTGTTTTTTTAAGAACAAATGTTAATTTTCAATATTAACAAAGCATAAACAACATTAATGCATCGATGCATGTGATCTATTAGAAATGTCTGTCAACATATTTATCGTCCATACTTTGGACGACATAGGTAATAGTTCTTGAAACTTTTTCGTCAATGTTAGACCAAACTTGGCAGAAGAGATCATTGATCTCTCACCCTCTCAGGACTGGACTGATAACCTTAAAAAAACAAACAAAAAAGGATCAAATCTTTACTCTGGCTGGTAGATCTTTTGAAGAATATCGACCTATATCATGACATATCCTCCTTTGTATGCAGAGACTGGACAATCAATAGTCAATGTTTTCATAATAAAATCTAAAAACATAGGTAATTAAACATGAAGTGGCAAGAAAACAGTACAAAAGGAAAGACAAATGAGCAATTTCTTTTCTGTTTTGTTTTCATTTGTATCATTGTTTTCCCCTGAAAAAACAAAACAAACCAGAAACACACACAATGCAAAATACAATATGTATCTGACAAAATGTGATATATTACTCGTGCGTAAAGCGGTGACCGGACCCTGCGTCGCTCTTAATGCAGACTGCGCCTGCGCGGTGACCGTACCCTGCGCCTGCGCGTTGACGGGAGCCTGCGTATCGGTGGGCGGAGCCTGCGTCGGGAAGGTCTTTTTGTTTGGGCCACCCTCGCATTCGACGCTCGCTTCAATTCTTGCTGGTTCACTACCGTTTTTTATCTGCATTATTTTCGGTGAGTATCACGCTTTCGCGCCCCGTGTCTTCTCGCGCGCCGTCTTCCCGTCACGCACGGTCCAAAAGCCGAAAAATGCCGCTTTTAACGCGGAGTTGAAGCTTTTACTGGCGCCGCTTGAGGGCGAATTCTGGTTTTCTCCAGTTTGGCCGGCTAAGTTAGCATTAGCTTCATGGACGCTGCCCGACTTCACACGGCTCGCCTCGGCGTGAACGCCGAGTTCTGAGGTGACATTTCCACGTAATGCCAGATTACCTCCGGGTGTTGTCTCTGAAATGGTTAATGGCTGGATTTAGCCCTTAATCCAGACCGGGGCGCCTGCAGGCGGGCCCGGCGCATGGTGAGGCCCGGAGTTAGCCGGAGCTAATCCACTGTTAGCCGGCTGGAGCCCATAGGCTGACCTGCTTCCAACAACCAGCCTGAGAAGTAAAGATATCCTCCAGTGTGCGGGAAATAACTCGTTTAATGTGATCGATGATTAAATCAAACCGGAGTCTTGGCGATTTTCAACACGATTGAAACAAATCGTGTTGCCTTTTGTTTGTGTTTGTGCTGTTGAGCTACTCCCCGGTATTCGGTCACTGATTCCAAATCCCATTTCACTACAACACACCTTGGATTTCACTACAGCACACTACTGGTGTGCACTTGAAGAAGCCACAGCCCACTGATTGAGCCATGCACATTTTGTTAATATGGATCAACATGTTAGAAATGGTCAGGTCTTGCCACACCTCATTGTGAAACTACTTTGTGGACGCGACAGCCACCCTAGTCTATAAACTGATAAAAGTACACGCCTGTAGTAGGAAGCGGCTTATTTCTGATGTCCCGCCTGGTGTTTGTGTGCAACTTGGTGACGAATTAACAGTTTCACATTAAAACCACAGCTCAGTTGGAGCCGATCAGGTCTGTAAAGTACTGCAGGTTCCTATTCCAATGTCAGGATTTAAGCAGAAGCAGGTGTCGGCGCCGCCACGCAGTTCCGAGAGAGCGATTTCTCGGTGTGAACGGTGACGCAGAGCTCTCCGGTTACAACAAATGGCTCTGTAATTACACGATCCACTTTGTGTTTATGTAAGGTCCGTGCAGCTTGAGTAAACAGGTTCTCTTCTCTATTTTCAGGGTGTCTTTTATGAATAATCAAAAGCAGCAGAAGCCAACGCTTACGGGCCAGCGTTTCAAAACGAGGAAAAGAGGTGAGTTGACCACATCTTGTGTTGTGGCGGGTGTCGCTTCCTTCTGAGTCCCAGCAAGTGTGTCTTCCTCCCCGCAGATGAAAAGGAGAAATTTGACCCTACTCAGTTTCAAGAAAGTATCGTACAAGGCTTGAATCAAACTGGCTCTGACTTGGAAGCGGTCGCCAAGTTTCTTGATGCCTCTGGCGCCAAGCTCGACTACCGCCGCTATGCAGAGACACTCTTTGACATCCTGGTGGCCGGCGGCATGCTGGGTGAGTTGGTGGAATCTCAACGCAACCGCTACTTGAGTTTGTAAGTCCCTATTTATTTTTGTAATGATTTTGTGGTCCGTCCTGCAGCCCCAGGCGGGACTCTGTCTGACGACATGACCCGCACCGAGTTCTGCCTCTTCACGGCACAAGAAGACCTAGAGACGATGCAAGCATATGCTCAGGTGAACGCTCAACGTCCCGCTGGTGCTTTTAAGTCCTCTGGCATGTTCAGACGTCTTCAATCTGTTTTTGTTTACCCCCCTCAACAGGTTTTTAACAAGCTGATCAGGCGCTACAAGTACCTGGAGAAAGGGTTCGAAGAGGAGATCAAGAAGGTGAGTGATTTGTCAACTGAAATCCCATCTTGCCCGACCGGTTGGTTGTGTGTTGTTTGACGGTGCAGATTCCCACAGTTGCGCCTGCGTTTGTCTTTCCCCTCCTCCGTAGCTGCTGCTGTTTCTCAAGGGTTTCACCGAGTCGGAGCGCAACAAGCTCGCCATGCTGACCGGCATCCTGCTGGCCAACGGCAACATATCGGCCTCCATCCTGAACAGCCTGTACAACGAGAACCTCGTCAAGGAGGGTGAGCAAATGTCTGTGAAGACTATACGTCAGGTGTTGGTGCTTTTTTTCATGGTGCAGAATGAACTGCAAACACTAATGGCTCCTTTTTTTTTTTCTTTTTTTTTTTAAGAGTCATTCAGGAATAGACTTAAGTTTTTACATTTCAGATGACTTTTGGCCACTTCCTCCCCACGTTAACATACAAAGTTCCAGTTTTTTTTCCCTCCATACTCAAGATTAGGGTGTCAAACATAAAGGTCAAAACTGGCCCACAAAGAGGCACCGATCAAATATAAACATCTATAATGCAGCAGCTGTAGATGTTTTTTTGGAAATTTCACTGTATTTTGCACCGGAAAATGTAAATAACATTGGCTTTAGATTGCAGTAATTTTCTGTAGTAATTGTAAGAAAATATATTTTCTGTGCCGCAAGAAGGAAAAAGTTTAAATGATGAGATGAGCTGGAATGTACTTGACCATCCTGGTTTAGACTAATCTCAAAGTTTCTGAGAAAATCAAGTGAACAACTTGAGGCAGGTCCTTCATGGGAACAATGAAGAAGTTGACCATACACAAATAAACTAACGCCGCCATGCGTTTCTCTCGTGGTTGTTGATTGTTGTTCCGTGTGTGCAGGAGTGTCCGCAGCCTTCGCTGTCAAGCTGTTCAAGTCCTGGATCAATGAGAAGGACATCAACTCGGTCGCCGGCAGTCTCCGTAAAGTGGGCATGGACAACCGCCTGATGGTGAGTGTGCCGGGTTTCTCTCGGCGAGGCGGTCAGCGGGGCTGGTCTTGACTCGTCCATTGTCGACTTCACAGGAGCTCTTTCCTGCCAACAAGCGGAGCTGCGAGCATTTTTCTAAGTACTTCACCGACGCTGGGCTGAAGGAGCTGTCCGACTTCGCCCGCAACCAGCAATCCATCGGCGCCCGCAAGGAGCTGCAGAAGGAGCTCCAGGAGCAGATGTCCCACGGTGACCCCCAGAAGGAGGTGGGCCGTTCACACCTTCTCACCCCCCCCCCCCCCCCCCCCCCCCCCCCCCCCCGTCTCGTAGACCATCGGAGGTTTAACTCTCCTCCTCGCTGCAGATCATTGCCTTCGTCCGGGAGGAGATGAAGAAGTCCAACATCTCTGAGCAGACCATGATCGGCATCATCTGGACCAGCGTCATGAGCTCCGTGGAGTGGAACAAGAAGGAGGAGCTGGTGACCGAACAAGCCATCAAACTCTTGAAGGTGAGCCGGGTCCGGCGTTGCCGTGGAAACGGAACCTTTTGCTTTGTGGCTTCACTCTGGCTCCGTGGCCGTTTTTCCTCTACAGAGAAGTTGTGAAAACTGTTCGTTGCCGCGGAAACGGAAGGAGAGGGGCACTTTTTTATTTATTCACTTAATTACTTGCTTGTCCTCTTTGCTCCGGATGGACCTTAATGTCAATTTTATTTAATTTAACCAGAAGAAAACCAGTTGAGGTTTTTTTTTTTTTTTTCCTCCAAGATAAATTCAGACTTTAAGTATCGACTGAATTTCATCATGTGGGATTAATAAAGATGGGCGAGGATATTTGCACACATAGAGAATAGACTGTTTATTTACACACATGGACATACAGGAGTATTCAGTAGTAATATTCGCAGTGCAACAGTGGTAATTAAACCATTTATCACTCGGTGACCGGATTCAACACATTTAAAAGTGCAGTAGTGAACATGATAAAATGCAGAATACTGTAAACAAGTTTATAAAGATGAAATGCAACAGATAATAATAATAAAGTGCATTAGTTCAATGTAAAAACTTTCAGCAAACGCTTTGAATGTGGGAAAGTGAAGTTGGTTTTCTTAAAATGTCACTTTTCAAACAATAGATTGATTAAAAAGTAGTCGCTGTTGGTTATTTAAAGTTTGTTTAGTTTTCCAAACTGTGGCGCCGTTTGCGTTTTGACGTGGTGGAAACGGGGCCTGAATGTGGGGGCGGTTCCATTCCGATGGGTAACCCTCCGTGTGTCGTTCCCCCCCCCCCGCAGCAATACAGCCCACTGCTGAAGGCCTTCACCTCACAGGGCCTGTCTGAGCTCAGCCTGCTGCTGAAGATCCAGGAGTACTGCTACGACAACATCCACTTCATGAAGGCCTTCCAGAAGATCGTGGTGCTGCTCTACAAAGGTGCGTGTTCGAAACCCGCCGCCGCCTCTCCTGTGTTTGACTGAATCGTTGTGACGCTCCTCTTCCTCCCCGCTCGCCGCCGCAGCCGACGTCCTGAGCGAGGAGGCCATACTCAAGTGGTACACCGAAGCCCACGTCGCCAAGGGGAAGAGCGTCTTCCTCGAGCAGATGAAGAAGTTCGTGGAGTGGCTGAAGAACGCCGAGGAAGGTACGGAACCGACACCCGTGTTCAATTCCCAGCAGGTGGCGGGATCGCTCAGTAATCTGATTTAATCTCCGCAGAGTCCGAATCGGAGGAAGAGGAGGCGGATTAAGACCTCCATCCATCGCAACAGGCTCTTTTTTTTTTTTCTCTTTCTTTTAGTTTTTCCAAGTAAGCAGCAGGAGCAGTAGAGCGTTCGCCCTCCTCTTTCTTCTACCTCCTGTTACTCATTTCTCCCCGGAAACGCCTTCCACCACTCCAGCGCAGGACAAAGGGCTCGGTCCGTCACCCCGTGGAAGCAGGAAAAATCAATTCTCCCTCTCTACTTTTTTTTTTTTTTTGGTATTCTTGTTGTAATGCCTTCTGTAATCTGGATTAAAAAAAACAAACAAAACAAAAACATTCCATGTGATCTGGACGACCTGAACCAGGATTTCTTATATATATTTTTTTCTTTCTATTTGGCTGCCGTCGTCTTCTCTGGAGTTTTTTTTTGGGGTAAAGCTGTACTGCCCCTCTCGGCCGCTCTGGTCAGTCAGAAGACACGCCCCCCCCCTCGTAAGATGCCTCGCCAGCTGAATTACTGGTTTCTACTTTCTTTAATCTGATATAAACCGATTGACTTTATTTATGGAATAAAGATTATGAAATGATTCAGATTGTCTTTGATTAATTTTTTAAAAAACAACAAACCAACCCACAGTAATCTGTTGTAATTTTTTATTGTACAAAAATACATTCTCTGTAATTCGATGTGCAAAGCTGTAAGTATTCAAGTACTCGTTACTCTTTAGATTTAGAGGTATATTTCATATTTCAGGTCTGAGGTAGTGTGCAGCTTCTTGTGGTGTTCAGATATCCAGGATTCTTTTTTTTTTTTTTTTTCTTTTTTTAAAGTGCATCAATGCAAAAGTAAACATTTCACCACACTGCAAAGATTTCCCCTTCAAAGCACTGCGGGGTGGGGGAGACAAGGCGTCTTTTTCTTTTTAGGAGGCAGTGGGGGGGGGGGGGGGGGGGGGGGTGGGGGGGGTAGTTTATATGCCTGGGACTGAAATAGCCCCACGTCAGGTGCAACTTCACACATCGGCTCAGGTTACAGCTCGAAAACCAAAACACAACCAGCTTCACCGGCGCATGAACGCAAAAGTGCGTCTTCCCGACATGTAAACATCAGGGGGGGGGGGGTGTCCGAAGGATTTCACAGGGCAGCTGAGAAGTGTTTCCCTCCATCTCTGATCTGTGGTGGGGGGGGGGGGGGGAAAGAAATGCTGGGTTTTACCACAGGCAGTGAATGCACCCACAACGACATTTTTCGCGTCCGATTTTTCACCAAAATGCAGATTTTTTTTTTTTTTAAGAGCATAATCTAATTTAAATGTTGCTGTTGCAGACGTCTTAACTGAATTTCGTTTGGCATTACGCCTCTGAGTTTGATGGTTTTCACGTGATATTGATCCTGAATGCGCTCAAACGTGAAGGTGACACCACTTTTTGTTTTTTGATACTCTGCCCGTTTCTATGATCCAAACTTCTCACACACTGTAAAACAATCATCTCATTCTAACAAAACATGTGCCCCTTTCAAACCTTTAGTTATGGCACCTGCCTAATATTAATTAAATATGTGCTTTTCTAACCTTCAGCCATTGCTACTGTGTCCACGAACCTGAAACTTTCTGCGCGTATTTCGAGTCCTGGAATGCGCAACGGGACAAAACAGGTGCACAAGTCACGGCGCAAACCCGGCACCTGTAGGTTCTATTTCCATCACGGGGGAGGATTGCACAGTGCACAGGTGCCTCGTCTGCCTCCGCCGTGACAGGAAGGTCACGCCGCCTTGCAGGGGGAGGGGGTGGGAAGAACTCGATCCGTCCGCCTCGTGCGTAAAAGAGCGCGGCACTCTAACGGCGGGACTTTTTGGGGGGGCCTGTTTTGCGGACTTTGTGAGGTCAAAGCCGGGTACTCACCAGGTTTCCTCTGGTTGCCGAGGCCAGAAAAGTGCAGATTGGGGCGCAGGGAGGAGGCGCTGATGGCGGCCGGGGGCCGTGCAGGATGCCCTGGTAGCGGAGGCACGGCTGTCCGTCCGGGCACTGCTCCCCCCAGCAGCAGCACGTTGGCCAGGTGCGAGATGTAGCTGGAGGCCAGGCCGCAGCGTCTCGATCTTGGAGAGCTTCCTGTCGGCGGGCTCGGTGGGGAATGAGCGTGCGGAGCGCCGTGAAGGCCGTGTTGACGCTGTGCGTCCGGTCGCGCGCTCCCGAGCGTTTGCCGCCTGCCTCGCTGCTTGCTCACGCCGGAGAGACGCGGCGTACCCTGCCGTCGCTGCTCGGCCTCCGCCTCCTCCTCCGCCGGCGGGGACACCACCGCCACCTCATCCTCCTCTTCCTCCTCCTCCTCCTCCTCCTCCTCGTCCCCCGGGTCTCTGCGCGAGGGCTGCAGCCCGGCCGGGTGGAGCTGTCCGCTTGCCGCTGTCCAGGTTCGTCCAGGTCGGACGCGGACGCGTCGGGTTTGCGCGCTGCGCTCCGCTGCCGGTGGACTTCATCCTGGCTCTGCTCGGGTTCTGACTGGAGCTGCGAGGGAGGGCTGCCGCGGCCCGCGCGGCTGCACGGAGCACTTTATCCTGAGGGTGAAAATAGCACCGAGGAGGCGAGCAGCTGCCGCCGATCCGGTGACCGAAGGGTGGGTTTGCGCCGCGCGGCCCCCCGGCGAATCGGCATACCATTTCTAATGAATGACGGGCTGCTTTCTGGGTCGCCAGTGCGCCGCGGAGAAGGGAAGACAGGTGGAGCCTAACGGAGGGGAGGAGGGTGGAGGGGCACCTGTTGTGGTGCGGAGGATACCGGTTTAAATTAGGCTCCACCGATCTGAGGCTCCGTCAGGGGCCAAAAACATTTCCCCCCTCTGAGGGCCAGAAACTGACATAAAACATGACATTGATGTCTTCAAGGGCCAAACAGTTTGATTTCTCTCCTCCCAATGCCCACCCCCCCCCCCCCCAAAAAAAAAATGGTATGAAACATAACATCACTCATCTCCAAGGGCCAAAAACATGACATTTATCTCTTCCACGGGCCAAAATCAGACTTTTCCGATCATTTCCTTTACCTGAATAGTCCCTTTGACTACTTTCACCTTTGCTTTTCTTAATTTGACACCACCGGATCAATTTCTTTAAAACTGTGAAGGTTTTATTCTTTTTTTTTATCTTCGTGTGGATATTTTGTGTTTTTATGGGAATTTGACCAAAATTGGTTATTTTCTCTTTAATAATTTTATATAATTTTGACAATTTAATAAAAAAAAATTTGTCTCTAATTTAATAATTTGATTTCTTTGATTTTAGAAAGTGAGACATGTAACTTTAAGTCTCTTTTGATATCATGCCACAATACTTTGTTTGACATAATTTCATATTCGCTGTGTATTTTATCACGTTCTGTTTTGGACACATTTTGTCTCGTATTGATGAAGATGGAGGAAGAGGAAGTTTAACATGAACTTGATGCACACGTTTGTGCCTCAGGATCAAACAACAACAGCTGCTGTGTGTGTGTGTGTGTGTGTGTGTGTGTGTGTGTGTGTGTGTGTGTGTGTGTGTGTGTGTGTGTGTGTGTGTGTGTGTGTGTGTGTGTGCGCGTGTGTGTGTGCGTGTGTGTGCGTGTGTGTGTGTGTGTGTGTGTGAGTGAACAGTCCAGGTGTGCCCGCCTCGTCCTGTCTTTGCCCACCGTGATGAACATGTCCCCTCCTCCTCCTCCTCCTCCTCCTCCTCCTCCTCCTCCTCTTCCTCAGTGCCATCTTTGGGGGGGTGGATAAAAATATCTTTGCACTCTCTTTGCCTCGTGCGCGTCACTTTAAAGCGTCACAAGCCGTCACTTTCCTTCTGAATCCAACACAACAATCAGAAATATTCCTAACACGACATTCCTTTGGAGGATTTTTTTTTCTCCATGAAAAAAAAAAGCTTCACTTGTTGACGCGCTTCCACGAGGAACTTGTCGTGTTTTGACCACTAGAGGGCGGCAGATCCGCAGCAAACTCCCCCTGGAGGTCAGAGGTCACGTTGGAAGCAGAAACGCATACGGAAATGTTTGGCTCAGTCTGCTGCAGCACTGGAATCCTAATTGGTGTCGAGCCCAGGAGGCCTTATTAATCTCTTAATCCTCATTTCCCCCCCCCGCGGATGGTCGTGACCCCCACCCCCTCCCCTTTTTAATTCTTTTCCTCACAACTTTACTGACTAATCACTAACTTTCTGTCTTTTTCTTTATCTTTGTTTTATTTTGTTGTTTTAATTATGCCCGTGCTCTTTTGTCCATTTTATGTCTTTTTGTCATCGCTGTGTGTTTGTCTCGTCGTGTTTGTGTTAATCTCGTTTCTTTTTTCTTCCTTTGTCCTTTTGTCTTTTCAACATTTTTCTCTCGTTTGTTCCTTTTTTTTCTTTATTTTTTTTCTCCATTTTGTTTTTTCTTTTCATTTCCTGTCCTTTTTCCCCCCCTTCTTCCCCTTCATTTTGTGTATCTCCGTGGAAATTGTTCATCGTTTTGTTTATTTGTCTTTTTCTCCATCACATTTTTTTGTGTTTTCCTTTTTTTTCTTTTCTTTTAAATCTTTGAGTTTGAAATTGAGCCGGTGAATTTGTAGGAAGAAAAAAAGGAGGCGAAACGTTCCTCTGAGGACTTTTATTTTCTTACAAAAGCTCCGGGAAGCGGAGGAAAATGAGATTACGCCGTGACGCAGTGACACGTTCCTATATACAGCGGGCGACACGCGACAATATGAAACAACCAAATAAATAAATAGGCGACTGAACGATCCAAAAAAAATAATCCAGGACTTTTGGTTCAAAAATATTGCAGATTGAGCCTGTGGAACCGCGGCTCCTCGTCTTCCTCGCCTTCCTCCTCCGGCGTGGCGCGGCGTCAGCGTCCGGCGGCGGGAAGCTTGAAGCACAGAAGCAGCCGGTCAGTCGTCATCCCTCTTTGATCTTTTCAACCCTTCTTATTCTTCTCTTTCTTTCATGTCTCTTCTTCTTTCTTTTTTTTTTTTTTTTTACTTTTATGTTTGAGTTCTATCATTTTCTGATTCGAGTCATTTCGTCCATGTTTGTTTGTTTTGAGTTCCTTTGTGGTTCCTTGATTTCTCTTCTGTTTCATTGTTTTTATTTACTTTGACACTATTATTCCTCTTATCTTATTTAATTCGTGACATTTTTTTAATGTTTATGATTTTTGATGGTTTGTATTTGTGTCTCTTTGAGGTTGTTTTAGCCTCATTTTAATCATTATTTTCGTATTTTATTTTGGTGTTTGTGTCTTTTTGAGGCATTCTTTTGTCTCACTGGTATTCTTCTTTCTTTCTATCCATTTTTTTAAATAATGTGTTTTCCAAGTTGTTTTTATTCACACATCTTTGTGTTCCTTTCTATCCTTTTTTTATTTCAATTTTTTTTAGAAATGCAGTTATTTTTCCACACCTTTTTATGTGTTTTTAAGAATTTCTATGACTCATCTTGGTTGTTTTATGGGTCTGATTCCTTCTTTTGACTTAATGTTCTGTCAAATCCGACATGTTTGTTTTATTTCCTCTCTTTCATTTCGGGCCCCATGGATCATTTTTATAGATCTTTTTCTCTTACGGTTTATGTTCATTTTGTGTTTTTAAAAGTTGCTTTATTGGATAATTTACTGTCTTTTTCTTTCTTTTTGTGTGTTTTCACCATGTCTTTGGGATTGGTTTGTCTTCATTTGATCATTTTGCGGTTCTTTCGTGTTTTTGAAGTGTTTTTTTGTTTGTTTGTGGTTGTTTAATCTCCGTTCTCATACTTTTTGAATGTTTAAAAGTTTAAATTCCTACTTTGTGTGTGTTTAACACCTCTTCGGGGTTGTTTTTGAGTTTCTTTGTGGCGGCTTCACAGAGCTTCCTCCACACATGGGCTCTGGTCAGTAATGGATCCGCGTGTTGACGGATGTTGGATGTTTTACGAGCGACTCGTCCGCGGCTCTGCTGCAATACTGATTTTATAGTTTCTTCTGAGACATTCCGGCTCTGCGGACGCGGGGTGAGGCTGCACAGAGCCGCGCGCCGCTTTGATCGGCCGCCGCCGAGTCCGCGCATTTTCACGTGTTTCCAGTTTGCAAGGGGAGGGGCGCGCGGCTCCGCTCGTCTTACCCGTTTGGAGCAGAGCGACCCCGAGTAGCCGCTCCTGCAGGCGCAGACGCTCGGCTGGATGCAGCGGCTGCCGTACAGACACTTCGGTTCACACAGAGCTGCGAGACGAAACGGTCAGAGGTCAGTGTCATCACTCTGGAAAACTGTCAGGGTAGTGAGAGGAAGACGCTCTATAATCTGGATGTTAGAGGAGGAAGATGCTCTATAATCCGGATGTTAGATGAGGAAGATGCTCTATAATCTGTCTGCTATTAAAGAAAGGTGCTCTATAATGTGGATGTTAGAGGAGAAAGATGCTCTCTAATCTGGATGTTAGAGGAGCAAGATGCTCTATATCCTGGAAGTCAGAGGAGGAAGATGCTCTGTAATCTGGATGTCAGAGGAGGAAGATGCTCTGTAATCTGGATGTCAGAGGAGGAAGATGCTTTATAATCTGGATGTTAGAGGAGGGAGATGCTCTATAATCTGGAAGTTATTGGCGAGAGATGCTCTATAATCTGGAAGTTATTGGCGGGAGATGCTCTATAATCTGGATGTGGAAGGAAGATGCCTTTTAATCTGGATATAATGGGAGGAAGATGCTCTATAATCTGGATGTGAGAGAAAGAGCCTCTATAATCTGGATGTTAATGGGAGTCAGATGCTCTATAATCCGGCAGTGTGTCGTTGCTCACGGTTCTGGCAGAGCGTGCCTTGCCACCCCGGGCTGCAGTGGCAGGTGTTTGGACCGACACACTCTCCTCCGTTCAGGCACTTCTGCAGACAGCTCGCTGAGGGGAAGGAGACAAAACCACGTCACCACGGAGACGGCGAGTCCGTAACTCTGAATGCCTCCACCGTCTTTTTGCTCACGTTTGTCGCATCTTGTCCCCCGCCAACCGGACGGACAGTCGCACACGTCCGGGCCGACGCACCGGCCGCCGTTCACGCACCCGGGCTCGCACACGCCTGGGGAGGAAGAGGAGGGCGGCAGAGTGACGGAGGAGCGGCAACGGGGAAGAAGCAGGAAGACGAGACACTGACTTCTCTCACAGCGCCACCCGGTGTATCCCTGCAGACACGAGCACACGCTGTCCCTCATGCACACGCCGCCGTTCTTACAGGGGGGGCTGCAGACGGCTGCGGGGAAAACATCAAGAAAAGGACATAAACCGCATGAGGACGGATGTTGGTCCAACGCGTCCACAGACCTTTGGGTTCATGAGAGGACAGTTTACCGTTCTGACACTGAGCGCCGTAGAACCCGTGGGGACACTCGCAGGCGTCGGGCCGGACGCACACGCCTCCGTTCAGACAGACGGGAGAGCAGAGAGCTGGAAGAGCGGGAGAGTCTCCATCAGCTCACGTCAGGGAAATCCCCCTCAACACGTCTCCTTTCTCCAAACTCACCGGTCTGGCAGGACGGCCCCGTCCAGCCCGCAGGACACGCGCACTCGTCCGGAGACGCACACCGACCTCCGTTGTGGCAGTGACGGCTGCACACCACTGTGACCAACGACAAACAATCAACAGCGAGCCCGGGGAAGGTCGAATCAAGAAGTGAGGACGGGTCGAGGACGGGGACTGACTGGTCTCGCAGCGAGGGCCAACGAACCCATACGGACAGGAGCAGGTCTGCGGTCCCACGCAGGTTCCGCCGTTCTCACACCGGGTTCTGCACAGGGCTGCAACGAGTGACACGTGAGTGACGCCTGGCAAACGGACCCGCGGTCGGATGTGCGGCGGGAGCTGGACGCGGGCGATACCTTCCTGACACGTCTCGCCGTGGAAACCCCCGGGACACTGGCACACCTCCGGAGCGACGCAAACCCCCCCGTTCACGCACCGCGGGGAACACAGCGCTGAGGAGCACATGGACGAAAATCAAACGTAAGGATACTTCTCATTTTGTCTTTCTGTCTACATTGTGTCATTTTCTCATCCTTTTGTCGATTTGTCAGAATTGTGTCTTTTTACCATCAGTTTGTGTCCATTAGTCAAAATGTTGTCATTTTGTGTCATTTTCTTCTCATTTTGTGTCTTTCTGTCATCCTTTTGTCGATTTGTCAAAATGTAATTTTTTTTTCTCATTTTGTATCTATTTGTCATCATTTTGTCATGTTCTCATCGCTGTCCTTCTGTTTGTCATAATTATGTTTTTGTCGTCATTTTGTCTTTTGGTCATAATTTTAGGTCGATTTGTCATTTGTGTTTCATTTCATCATTTTCTCATCACTGTCTTTCTATTCTCATTCTGTTTTTTCCCGTAATTTTCTCATCATTTGTCGTCTTTCTGTTTTTGTCGTCGTTTCGTCTTTCTGCCATGGGACAGTCTGTGTTGGTTATCATGACGGTCTGGGTAGTTTGCGCTTTTGGGAACAATCTCATAACCAGACGTTTTCTCATCACTGCAGGCTGAACCCTGGACTACTCCGATTAATGAATGAACGGAGGGACGCCAGCGTCTCGGACCTGTCTCGCAGTTGGATCCGGTGTACCCCGGCTTGCAGCGACATGTGTTTGGCGCGGCACACTCCATATTCCTCCCGCACGTGTGCCTGCAAACGGCTTGAAGACAAAAAAAACCCACCGTATGTACGTTAGTCCGGCGTCCATCTGGTTGGTGTAACGCCTCCGCACGGCTTGACGGTCTTACCTTGGCAGGCTCGTCCGTCGCCGACGTATCCCACAGGACACCTCCCACAGCGAAACCCTGCGTCCGCCGTCGGTCCACACTGGACCCCAGGGAAACACGGCCGGTCGGCGCAGGTCCTCGGCCGTCTGTCGGCCGTGGCGCCGCTCTGGAGCCTCGCCTGGACGGAGGCCGTCTTGCTCGTGGGCGTCAGCGTCGCCACCGGAGCCGTCCGTGGCATTTCCGGTCCGGGATCGTCTTCATCGCCGTCCGCGGAGAATTCCGACTCGGCCAGGGAGTAGGACAGAGCGCTGAGGGAGGCAGTGAGGGGGAGGGCGGGCCGGGGCGGGGTCCGGGGCCCGGCCTGGGAGGAGGTCAGGTGGTGAAGCCGGGGCTGGGTCGTCTGTCCGGCCTGCGTTACCCTGCCGGACTGCGAGGAGGGCCGAGGAGCCGCGGGGGTCGCCCTCGGAGACGAGACTCCCGACTGACGAGACATCTGGAAGAACGTCGGGACAGTCTTTTGACGTACCTTCTTTCATGGCGCGTCGCTGTAAACGCAATAAAAACTCACCGTGACCGCCTCCCTCCGCCCCGTCCCGCCTGCCCTCCCGTAAACGGCTGCCTGCCGCGGCGGGACGTTCTCCGGCTGAGCTCTGATGACGGACGAGGACGAGGACAGGTGTTTGAAGCTGTGCCTGCTCGGCCGGTTCGGGAGGTGCAGCTGGGAGACTTTGCTTCCCTGTGGGGTCCGACTGGGTTTGCCGAGTGTCTGCTGCTGAGGGAGGTGATTGGTTGCTGCGGAAAGATGGGCGGTGACATCAGCGGCGCCGTCTGGAATCATCTTCAAATGATCTTTGGTATTAATTACAAGATAATACCTGAAAATGTAGAAATTTAAAAAGGGTGAAAATGCTAAACTTCCTTTGAGTTTTGGGCGTCCGTTTACACAACGGTGCTCGGAGGCATTGAAAACGCAACTTTTTGAAAATGGCTCCCATGGTGGTACGTTTTTAAAAATGCTCCGACTCAGTTTCCATGGAAACGAGGGGGGGGATGCTCAGCCTCTGTGTCCGCGTTAACGACGGAAAATCCAACTTTTTGAAAGCACTCCATCTCCACGAAAACAGGTGAAAACTTAACTTTTTGAAAACAATCCGTCTTAATGGAAATGAATGAATATGCAACTTTTTGGAAAACAATCCATCTCCGTGGAAACGGATGAAAATGCCACTTTATTCGGAACACCCCATTTTCATGGAATTATGGGATAAACACAACTTTTGTAAAACTAGGGAAAACGGAACTTTTTGAAAACAGTCCATCTTTATGAAAACGGATGAAAATGCCACTTTTTGATAACTCCCCATTTTCATGGAAACATGGGATAAATGCAACTTTTTGAAAACACTGTCTCCGTAGAAACGGGGGAAATTGTGCCTTTGTGAACAATCAGAACAACGTTTCCTCCACAGTGTCACGACTCCCAGTCCATATTCTGGAACTTGGTGCTTTTATTTTGACAGTCACCGTAATAACAATCCAACTTGGGTCGTCTGTCCACTAGAAGGTCCGCGCTCCTCTCGTTGTTAATGTTTTGTAACTTGCACCAAATACCAGGAGTAAACGCACGATAAAAGCTGATGCTGAGGTCAAAAACAGACGGAAACTAAACAGGATCCAAGACAATCCGGCCAAAACCAGTCGGAGGCCAGAAAAACAACTGACACTCCATGAACAGTCGGAAATAAGCTTAAACATGGAAAATAATCTCAATCATCCGGGTAGTAAATCTGATGAATGACCAAGCAGGTCTGGTTTTATTCACTAATGAGTATGTAAAAAAAAAAAAGGTACGCTGACATCTGGATCTAAATCAACTAAATCCAAGAGAAGAGAGTGACGCAAGTCTTGTTCTCCTCGTCCAAACACAATCCCCAGCAAAGGGATTTCCGTCGGAGGGAAAACCGCGTCCTCTTGAGTTATGAGAAGGAGCATGAGAGGCCGTCCTCCGTCGAGCCTCCGGCCCCAAAACAAGAAGGTGGTTACTGGACGCAGGCGGGCCCATCGCCACAGCTGCTGATTTATCAGCGCCAGTAAACAACATTCCTTTTCAATCGGGACAGACGTAAAAACATCGGGGGGGTATCTTTTGTCCCCGGCTTGTCTTTCTGTCATTCTGTGTTCAATCGATTTCTTTCTCCGTCGTTATTTTGTGTGATTTTCCCAACCGTTTGTCTTTCTCTGGATATTTTGTGTCAGTTTGTATCTTCCCGTTATTTTGTTTCATTGTTGTCTTTCTTTGTTTCCATTCGGTCTTTTTGTGAACATTTTGTGTCATTTTTCTCATTTTGTGTCATTATTTTGTCATTTTCTTGTCACTTTGTGTCGTTTTCTCATCAGTTTTTTATTTTCTGATCAGTTTGCGTTGCTTTCTCATAATTTTGTGTCTTTCTGTCATCATTTATTTTTGTTGTTTGATTTAGGATTTATCTTTTTTTTCTCCATTTAACTTCGTCTTTAGAATCCAAACCACCTCCAGGATCCGTGGTCTACTTCCAGGATGTGAGAGATAATGTCCAATTTACATAGTTTACAAATTTGAAAAAAATTATTTTGTGTCTTTTTGTCGTCGTCTTGACGCGAGAAGTCCAGACTGAGGGGAATACGAGGAGAAACCAATCGAAATGTCCCGGATTACCTTCCTTGTAGTTCTTCATACAGACTCGACCGTTGCCGTACAGCCCCGGTGGGCAGCGTCCGCACACGTACCCGACGTGTGGCAGCCTCCGGTTGATGCACTGGACGCCGGGGAAGCAGGGCCGGCTCGCGCAGGTCGCCGAGACGTTGATGATGGGGGAACGAGCCGATCCTGGAAAACGTCCACAGACATTTTGGGTTCAATAGAATCACACAGGAAATGCCAGTCGGACTCGGCCCTACCTGGAGTCGCTCTGTCTGAAGGTTGGGTTTCCCCAGGAGCTCCAGGTCTGTCTCCGGGGTCCGTGAACGTCTTCCCTCCGTCCGACACAGTCCTGGAGGAGCTCCTGCTTCCCGGGTGAGTTCTCCCTGATTGCTCGGTCTTCGTTTGGGACGCCGCCGGTGTCCTCACCGTGCTACTTCCCGCCTGTCCCGGAGTCTCTCTCCAGAGAGCGGTCTTAATCTGCGGGTATGTCGTACCCGATGTCCTCTGTGAGACGTCTGCCTTTGTTTGTGGAACATCTGGTGCCTTGTCGACGGTGGGACGGGCAGCGGATGTGGTCGCGACGACAGCCGGCTCGACGACCGCTACGCGACAGAAGACAGATCATTTGTTGGGTTGCCTCTTCGACTTTAATCTGACTGACTAAACAGATCGTACTTTGATAATCCCATTGGGTGAATTCCTTAAACGATGGAGGCAGCTGCCACGCAAGACGCTCTGGCCGTCCAGCGGGAGCAGTTTGGTGTTCGGTGACTTGCCCAAAGCAAACTTTGTCAGTCGGTCAGGTGGAGGTGGGGAATCTAAACGGCAACCTTGTGATTGGGAGACGACCGCTCTGCCAACCGAGCCAGTCTTCGGAAAGAGTTTGTTCAAAAAGTAACCGACCAATCAGACTTGTGACCTACTGAGGCACAACTAAGAAACAAAGATCCTGGATCGTTGCCCTTTTAAACACAACAGTGGCCAATCGAGAACCAGGGGAACCGAGAGGATGGAGGAAAGAAGAGTACCCTTGAACAATCTGAAGACTTGCTTGAAGTACCTTCCTCAGCAGATTGGACCTTACTTGATAAATATAAAGAGGAAACGTGTCCCTTTGTAAGAATCAGTAGAGAACCGAATCCTATCCCTTCCCTGCAAGGCAAACGAATGAATTTCACCTGGAACACCAGCGTAGGATCTAAGTATCTTGGCAATGAGCGAATAATCCCGGATAACGTTGGAACCGCCCTCTAACATACGATGAGGAGGTTTTTCTCTGCAGAGCGGCTGCGATGTGATAACCTCAGTCCTGTTAACGGGATCCAGGTGACGAAATCCTGTACAGTTCCCATATAAATCTGCCCAATCACTGGATTTCCTTATTGAAACAACCTCCTGTGACCTTGTAAAACCCGTCAAACTCGCAGTGGGACAGACGTTTACTAGATAATGTCCACAATCTGTTCGGTGAGCAAAGGTTTTCATTCTTCTCACATGATGAAACGATTGGATTTTTATGTTATTTGGCCGTCGGGCCTCCCGACTGGACGCCAGATTTCAGCAAGAGGGGAGGAGGATAATCCGCACTTTACCTGTACAAGACGTCCCATTTCCCAGCATGCCCCGGGGGCACGGGCCGCAGCCGTAGGAGCCGTAGCCGTTGAAGCACTGGACTCCCGGAAAGCAGGGCTTTGCCTCACATTCGTCGACGTCTTCCAGGCACGTCAGGCCTGCCAGAGAAAACCAGAGAAGGAAGTTCTTAAGAGAAATGAAAGGATGGAAACCAAAGTTCTACGGACTTGTCATGACTCTCTTTTACTATATATTATACACTCGTATAAACATACTCCGCTCACAAGACATTGGTGCTTGGAGACACTGAAAATGCAACTTTTTGGAATTGCTTAGACTATGTCTCTGTAGAAATGGGTGAAAATGCGACTTTTTGAAAATGCTTAGACTCCGTCTCCATGGAATGTGGGGAAATGCAACTTTTTGAAAATGCACAGACTCCATCTCCGTGGAAACTGGGGGGAAAATAAACTTTTTGAAAAAGTGTGGAAACGAGAGGAAAATGCAAATTTTTTGGAATTGCTTAGACTATGTCTCAGTGGAAATGGGTGAAAATGCAACTTTTTGAAAATGCTTAGACTCCGTCTCCATGGAACGCGGGGAAACGCAACTTTTTGAAAATGTTTAGACTTTGTTTCTGTAGAAACGGAGGGGAGGTGCAACTTTTTGAAAATGTGTGGAATGGGGGGGGGGGGGGAGCACCCTTTCTGAAACGCTGGTACTCCGTATTGATACCATGGTTATAGTAAAAGAGTAGTTCTTGCACACGCTCAGTAGAAGGACAATCAGAACAATGTCATGACTCCCAGTCCACATTCTCTTGGACTTGGTACTTTTATTTTGACGGTCATCGTAATAACAATCCAACTGTCCACTAGAGTCCGTGTTCTCCCATTGTTAGTGTCCAGCACGTATTGTTCTCTGCATGCATGCGTGTCTGGCTTCATCACATAAACAGACTAATAAATGAACGCATATATTCAGTATAATCTTAAAAGTTGTATTTCAGTAAAGACGCTTCATTCTCCACTCTCACCTCTCAGCCCTGCGGGACACTCGCATCTGTAGCCGCCGGCCGTGCCGACGCACTCGCCGGCGGCGCACGGCGCCGACAGGCACAAGTCCACGTCCTCGTCGCAGAGTTCCCCCCGCGTCCCCTCGGGACACACGCACAGGTACTTCCCACTGCCGGCGGGGAAGTGGACGTCCGTCACGCAGGTTCCTCCGTTCTGACAGCCGCAAGGCACCACGTCGATCTGCGTGAGGAAAAAAAACGTACTTAGTAACCATGACGACGGCTGTGATTCTGTGGAAAAGCGTCGTGGTCATGATCATGTATAGATCAGGGGTGTACAAACTCGTCCTTCTTCATCTTGAGTGGGCCGAACCGGTAAAATACTGAAGTAATCACATTTATATTCAAACTTTAAAGTTTTTCATTCTGAGTATGAGACGATGTGGTGTTGATGTACCTCCACAGTGACGCTGCTCTGAGCGTTGCACTCGTCGGACAGCGTGAAGCCGAACCACCGCTGTCCGTGACGCCGGCTCCCCTCCTCCTCCTCCTCCTCCTCCTCCTCCTCCTCCTCCTCCTCTTCCTCGGTAGGGACTCTCCAGATGAGGAGGCCGGCGGGGGAGAGGGCGGCCCCGGGCGGGCCCTCCTCCAGCTGAAAGAGGAGCGCCGAGCCCTCGGGGTCCGACGCCGCAAACTGGAAAACAAAATTCTCCCCGGCGAACGTCCGCAAGTCGCCCGGCGGCCGGTGGAACGCCGGCGGCTCGTTGACTGCAAAACAGAAAAGCGCCGAAGAGCACGATGACAGAAACTTCCTGTCCTGAAATGAGCTCCTCGCATGGGAAAGTCATCACCGACACACGCGGAGGGGGTCTCCGGAGGAATGTGACGCTAACGCCAGGAAACACCTGCTTAGCGTCGCGCTCACCAGTGTGGGAGTCCGCGTGAGGACGCCTAATCTGATTAAGCTGCTCGGCGGGATGAGATCATTTCGCCAGCAGCCAACACACATGAACCATTGCCGTGAGTTGAGACGTGCGGTGGCGACTCAAGCGCGATTATAAACTGTGATTATTGAATATTGGAGTCGGATTAAATTCTTCTTCTTACCCTTTTTCGCACATGTTGAACCAGATGTGTGTGTGTGTGTGTGTCTATAAGTATATATAGGTCAAGTCCTTTATTGGTCAAATATACACAATATAATGTGCTCCACATTAAAATAATTTGAGTAATAATAAAGTAATACAAATCTAAAGCGCACAATGTTAATTATAATAATAAAAATTAAAGTACACAAGTGGTGTGTGTGTGTGCGCGGGGGAAAACAAACAAGGTAATGAATGTATGAATCAAAGTGTCGGTGTCAAATAGTGTGAATATGCTTGGATGTAGATTATTTTATGTAAATGTATTTTTTTTAAATAATATAGATTTATGTATTTTGTAGGTATCTGTATATTATGTATGTTTTGATATGGAACGAAATAATTTTTAAACAAGCCTTTACGATAAAATATTGGTATAAAGTGACTATTTAGTTTTTGAGGAGTCTTAAAAGGTTTTGCTGTTTCCAGGTTGTTCCCTGTGTTAATCAACCGTGTCCCCCCCACCCCCCACCCCCCTTCTCTCTCCGAGTGGTTAAGCGACAGGTCAAGACACGCTGGGAAACTCAAACCTCCGCCGCTTTGATCTACTGACGGAGACAAACCGGACCACAGTTGGACGGCGAGCGGAGAGAGACTGTGCTCAGATAAACCCCCCCACCCCCACCACCACCACCACCCTCCGTCATTAGTGAGAAAAACCAGCTCTGACTACATCCACCTCCAGACGGTGCTTGAATGCATTTGCCAGAAAATATCCCGAGACTTGCCGGGTACCTTGGTTCACGGACCAGGTGAATCTGGACGTGTCGGGGTCACAGAGGAGGCAGGGGCTGCTGGGATTGGAGGCTCCGGCTGCAAAACACATGCCGTCGATGCTGCAGGTTTGCTCCTGGCAGACGGCGGGGAAAAAAAAAAGAAAGAAAAAAGGTAAGACAGCAATATTTTGTTGTATTTGCTCAACATTTTTTACTGTTGGGGAACCTTTCCCCAGAAGACGGCAGGTATGAAACATCTGCTCCCTCTCTCACTCCAGTTAATTCAGTTTGCTTCAGCTTTGGCAGGGTAACATCCTGGTGTCTGAGGGCCGTTTACCCGTCCCATAAAAAGCATTTCCAGTAACGACACGACCTCTTGTAGGTTAGGGAAATTGTCTCTGGTTTTGTCATTCGTCTTAAAACCCACCTGTTCTCTTCGGCCTTCAGAATAACTTTTTACTCGTCTCTTAATGTCGTTTATACTCCCCATGTCTAATCTTTTTATTTGTTTTCTGAATATGTCCGGTGTCCTCTGTGCCTGAGAGTTACCTTTAACTTACAGGGTCCTGATCGGGACGCCTCGCAGACCTGACACACGCCGTCGTAGATCGTCAGCACCTTGGCCTGGCTGTACTGGGAGCCGTCATTGGTCACCTGGAGGTACGGTAAATGAGTCGGCAGCTCTTTGAAGGTTCTCTAATAGTAGGAGCTTGCGGACTGAAAAGGAAGGCTCGCCTTAATCTCCCAGCGTGCGTACGGCGTGTCATCCATGATGAAGTCTTCGGTGCTGATGGCGGCGTTGCTCAGGGACGGGACGGCGCAGTCGAGAACTCTGGAGCTGAGGAAGGTGGCTTTTGTTCTCTGCTTTTCCCCTGGAACCCAAACCTTGTTCATGTACTGTTGGAAGGAGTTCACAGGGAGTCAGGACACGGAAAATGGAAGGACACTTTTTTTTTAAAGGCTCTGCTTCATCTTCACCTTCAGTCTGGTGGCGTGGCAGCTCAGGTCTGGAGAGTCGATGAAACCGAGGCCGAAGACCCTCACGTTGCGACAGTCGACGGTTCGGATGTCACACAGTCCGCTGTTCTCCAGATCCGTTATCTCCACCGGCTGGCCTTTTAGCGCAGAGATGTCCAAAGAAGTGCAATTCATCAAAACAGATACTGTGTATACCCACAGTGCAACCTGATCTCAAAGTACTCAGCAAAACATCCTAGGATCAGTTCCAACACTCTGCCGGTACTCACTGATGGTCAGGCTACAATCATGGAAGCTGTAGCCTTGGTAGCACTGGCAGCCCCACTCCGTGCACTCGCCATTCCCGTTGCAAAAGTTGGGGCAGCGTAGAGCCATCACCACCTCTCCGGACGATCCTGGCGGACTGCCCACCTCCAGGGCCCTCTGGGTCCGATTCTCCAGGAGCCTCCTCTCGCACTCGTTCTCCAGGTACGGCAGCAACGCCTCCTCCCAGCCCAGGTCGTCCTTGAGTTGCAGGTCCAGGATGCAGAGGTCCACCGCCTCATCCAGGCGGCGTCCCAGCAGGCCTCGGCACACGGCGCCGACTGTGGAGTTGGCCAACGCCATCTGGCATACCTCTAGGGCTTTGGCTGAGGTCAGGCCGCTGGGCGTGGGCCACCGGGGCTGCGCTTCCGTTCGAGCCTCGGCCAAGTGATCCTCGGGGAAAAAATAGGCGAAGCTCTCCAGGTCGGCTTGGCTGAGGCTCTGCGTCATGAAGACGGGCTGGAACTCTAATGGCGCCTGTCTCTTCGGCCTGTGCACGGAGAGCAGAAGATCCTCTCTGAACTCAGCGGCCAGTTCGAGATCGCCGTCTGTGTCGGTGTCACCGTGGAACCAAAGGTGTCTCCTCTCCAGGGGGCGACTGCCGAATGTCGACAGATCGAGAATGCTTTCCGGTCTCTCTGGGCTCTTGATGTATTCCACTGTCGTGTCCATGGAGGGGAAGACAGATGTGTAATCCACGTTATCATACGATACACAGTCGGCATGAGCGGAAGGATCGTACAAGGTCCTCATCTCTCTGCCAGCATGTGGAGAAGAGCTGTATCCTTTCTGGCACTGGCAGAACGGCCTCCTTACCTCCTGCGTGGCCCCAGGAGGCGTTTTGTCGAATAAACTCTCACCAGGAGCTATCCTAAACAAACAAGAGTCACAGACACTTTTTAAATACTTTAAAGATCAGTTTCACGCAAAAACTTCCTGATGCTTTAAATTGCTCCCACCTCCATTCCTCTATAAAGTGACGCAGGTCGTCTCCATCAGAACTTTGGAAGTCATTGTTGCCGTTGCGGTCAAAGGTGCCGCAAAGGCCTCGAGTGTTGCTGTAGTCAACGCTGGGTGCCCGAACCGAGAGGCTCATCCCCCAGTCGCCAACATCGGCCCTAACAAAGGCCCCGGAGGGAAAGATCAACTACAAGAGGAGAGTCACATCCAGCAGCTGGTTACCATTAACTCATCGCCCTCTATCTGTTTATACAGCAAATAATGATTTTTAAAAAAACATTTTTCCAAACAAATATCCACCAGAGTGGAAATGTTCGGATACCTACGGTGACCTTCTTCCCCTGGTGGGACTCCAGCACGCGAACCCGGCTGCCCTCGCTGCCACCGAGCCTCTTCAGGGTGAGCTGAGGGCGGCTTTCCTGCGGCCGGCCGTTGCACATGTCAAAAATGGCCACGTCGTTCCCTTCTCGCGCCGCCACGCCGCAGTTGCAGGCAACGGAGTAGTGTCGGCTGCCGCAGTCCCACTGGCGAGAGTGGACCTCAAACTCTCTGACGAGGCTCCGGTAGAGGACAAAAGTGCCCGTCTGATGGTTCTCGTAACGCCTTGTGGGAAAAAAAACAGAAAGACCATTCAAAGTAAACGATAGATTGGGAATTGCAGCGACCGCTGACAACTGATGAGGAGGCAAAGTACCTGCCGTCAAGCGTAATGATGTGTGGGTCAGTCAGAGAGTAGCAGATTGAGGTGGGGACATCCTGGACTGTGACCTGAGGGCAGAGGTCGGAAGGGCAAGGATTAATGGAGCTCCACCCACTGACCCTTTGACCTTGGGCTTTGATGTTTGCACTAAACACAGATGGGAAAAGATGTCTGCAGCCGAGCCCCTCGGAGACACGCTGTCTGGAAGCATGACTTCATGCCTTACGTAATGTAATCACCGATGGCCACTTCACGAGGGGCTTTTCAAACATCGCACAGCTCCGCTTTTGGCCCTAAACTCCAAGCAGCCCTCGAGTTTTATGGAGAACCGTGTGTACATGTCAACAGTATGACCGAGAAACCTGTAATTGGAGCCATCATTTTAATACCCTCTAATTAAAGTAATACTTAGGTTATTGTGCCACGCCGCCGCTACGCTCCGTTTAGCTTTTGACATGGAAAGGGTCCAAAAATAAAAATCAGTGAATCTGCTTAAGCTTCTTTAAAGAGCTCAATGACAAGTTCTCAAACATCTTAAAACCTTCCTGAATCCGTTTTTGGATTGTTAAGACGCACCGAATCCTCCTAGATTCCAAACGGATAACTAAAAAAACCCAATAAGCCCTTCAAGAATGACTTGCCAAAGAAATGAAAGCCCCATGCTGGCCAGTGTCCTGAACACTGGAAACTCTCCACATCCCCGACAATCCGCCAACGTCACCCTCCCTCCACTCACTTTGAGAGACATTGGGATGTAGCTCCTCCAGAGTCGTGGTGCGCCGGGTCCGGGAACGGCGCTGATCAGGCTCGGTCGGTTCCCGTCTCGCGTGAAATCGGTCACGGCGGTGACGTAAAACTTGGCCCGACCGCAGCTGCGGCCGGCGCAGGCGCTGGGCCGCAGCTCCACCTGGCAGACGGACAGCGCCACGTTCGAGGCCTCGTGTCCTACACCGTCTGTGGACGTCGGAAAAAGACAACTTTAACCCTTGAATCGTTTGGGCTCAGCGGTCCTGTTAAAACCGACGGCGGAACTGTTGATCAGAGCATATTGGCCTGAAGCGTTTCATGTTTGGTCATCTGTGGAGGTTCCTGTCTGCCAAACGGCTTAATGTGACATCTAATTTGCGTTATCCTCAGACAGTGAGCGGACCGGCGCTTGTCCCCGGGGGGGGGGGGGGGGGGGACTGACCTGGGTCGTGGACGCCCAGCACCAGCGGGACGCCACACTGATGTCCGAGGTCGGAGCTGAAGCAGGGGATTGGCACCGTGCTGTGGACCGTCACCTCGTGCTCCTCACTGTTCTCCGCTATCTGGAGCGAGTCTAGAGAGAACTGAGAGAGGAACGGTTTGACCCAGGAGAGTTCGGCTCCGTGTGATTTGGTTCCATTATGACACGACCACTGCTTCCAAATTCACAGTTTAAATCACACTGAAGAAAGACAAAGTATCTAGATGAACCAGAAAAATAACCTGTCCGACGTTAGTAGTAGTACCAAATACATGACGCGACAAAACGGAAAAGGAAAACTATTTCTTTGAACTCATTTTGCCAAACTTGACACATAATACAAGTAAAACTTCTACAATCAAAGCAATATCAGAAGATTGAGTTTTTTTGTTTTTTTTTCTTGAAAAATGTCGTTTTCTGCTGCTGCGTCTTGGAGCAGGAAGGCGCTAAATCATGCTTACTGACCCTCAGTCCAGCGTAGAAGCTTTCACTTTCTTTCGGAGTAGATCTGCTGTGGGTGAAGTTGGCTCTGAAAGTCGACACGCTGCAGGAATACTGAAAGTAAAAAAAAAGAAAAAAAAAAGGGCACTCTGTACTTTAAGTCGTCATTCTGACCTGTTCGGTAACACTGTGTCAGGGTGGCATGGAGGCGGAGTCCTGGAGGAAACCCGTTGATGTCATTGGTGATTTTCTTTGTTGTGGTGAAGCGAATGTCTATTTAATACAGTGAAATATCACTAAAACCTTCTATAGCTGTTGCATTATGGGTGTTTTTATGGCTTTGAGGCTTGATATCAACGAGGTCGCTATCAGCGACTCTTGTTTCTGCTACTGCCAATACGTGCCGGACATTTCGACACCGTTTAAAGAGGCGATGATGTCGGAGATTTAGCAGCCCCTCCTATCTAAAGCCACCCGGCTGCTACATCAACACAGGCCCGAGGAACAAAGCCGACATGATCCAGACTCGACAAAACTCGACCCCCGGTGCCCAAATACGGCAGCGCCGAGTGACATCCGCTCGGTTTTCAAACAGCGTCACCCTATGGATCTTATAACTTCGGTGTTTTCCCAACAAAAGACGAGTCCTCCAAGGAAATTAGAGCCATCCCGCTCCAGCTGCTTGGGGTGTTGACATGCCGCAGTCGGGAGGGGTAGTCATAACAGTTATTATCCCCCTTCAAGGCTGTGGATGCTCGGGGAGCCGCCGCTCAGCGTCAGGTGTCGTTTTCTTCCGCACGTCTGGATTCCCCTGCTTCGATATTTCCGCCTGGTGAGAAGAAACGTCTCCCGAAATTCCGAGATCCCGTAGACGTAAGCTTTCTGTCGTGAAAATATGACACCGACCTCACGCAGAGAGTCGGCGTTTCACGAGTATTTCAGGTGTCAGACGCCGTATCAGATTCTGCTATCAATATCAGCGTACACCGATTTATGATAATCCAATACAGAGTGCAAAACTTACTATAGTGACAAATTGAAGCTCCGGCGGAAAGTTCAGTGAAGTTAATCCAGAGTAATGCATAAGGATGGATTTGGATTTATTTGCGCCAAGCGTAAAGATAAACAAAACAAACCCTCGGGATAAAATGCATCAACCGCTCGGCAGCTGCAAGGAATAGATAACACCAAACCTTGCACAGCTCAGTGCTTGGTCCACCTTTCAAACAAAAGCAGACCGAACCGTCCCGCCCAGGAACCGTTCATCTTGTGCACAGAGAGGAATTCCTCATGTCAGGTTCACTCACCACATTCCCATAATCTGGATCTCTGCCGCGTTTGAAGCGTCCACACGCGCTGGATGCATTTTCTGCAACTCAGAACACCGAACCTACTGTGCGACTTCAGAGTTGCCAAACATGAGAAGCAGCCTTCTTGTGGATTTGTGCGTCTGTCCGTTTTTTGAAACAACTTCCCATGGAACTCGCTGTGAAGATCTGAGTGATTGGTTTAAATGGGACACATGTGGCGCGAGGCTTTCCCAACCTGCAACTGATTTACCTCCCCGCCCTCCACTCGTCTCCTCGTGACTGGATACGGCGCACACTGCCTCTCCGCCGAGGCAAAGAGAGGTCGGCGTGATCCATGGTTTATGTCCGCCGGCTGGAGAGGGTCAGAGCCTCCACATGTGCGACTCTCGGCGCCGTCTGGCAAGAATTACCTTCTCCCCGAGCCTGAAGTGGACGCCATCCATCTCCGCCACGGAGAAGGGCTTCAGCGTGGATTCCTGCCGGATCTCGGCCTTCATGCTGTGGCCGATGTGTCTGGCCCAAACCACCTGGAAGCCCAGCGGCTGGCTCCACGGCGGCGGGATGAAGGAGCACCTCAGGTGGACGCTGTGGCCGATCAGCTCCGGGGCGATCACCGGCCGGGACGGCAGAGACGGGACGGCGACTGCAAAGGAAAAGTTTGGGCGTCACGGCGGCAGCGCAGACGGTGTCTCCGTCCCCGGACCGCCCCTCAACAGGTTACATGTTGAGTCGGGACTCGTGCAGGCAAACGGAGGTGCGCAGTCGCAAAACAAACATTGTGGTTTGTGTCATGAGCGGTTTCTGTGAGTGTCTCATACCTTTACACCGGCCGTTCACTTCCACCTCCCCCGGTGGACACAATCTGGGTCCCAGATCTGGAGCAACTGAAACATGAAATTTATATTTATCATTTGGCCCTTATTATGATAATAATGGCTACAATCTCAACATGAATCCTATATTAATGATAAATTGTGGTGTCAAAAAACGTGGAAGTGTAGGAAGTGTAGATGTTTCCGGTCACCTCTGGCGCAATAGCCCATGCATCCCTGCGTCGGCTGCAGGTAGTACACCAGGAAGTCGCCGCAGTGGCGCACCGTGACGGGGATGCGGAAGAGGCAGCAGTCTTTGGCGCTGCCGTGGAAGAACTGCCAGGTGGCGCAGGCGGAGAGCTGGCGGAGCTCGCCGGGCCGCGGCAGGGAGGCGTCCCTCAGCGACAGCCACACCGGAGCCTGCGTGCCGCAGCGGTTCATCTGCGGGGACGCACGCCGACAGAAACAGTCATTACCTTGGAGCGAGGGGTTGATTACGCTCTGCACCTGGACCCAAGCTGCTCATTAAACCCAGATTCTAGCCCGTTTGCACTCGTGGAAGATGTTTGATGTCGTTTTTTTTAGTTTTTTTTTAAGAACGATCAGAATGGGAGGAATTGGGCACGCTTTTGACGTTCTACCTCAACGCAGGAAGTGGGCATCTCCGCCGGCTTGTTGTTGATTCTGAACCGGTACCAGCCCGGCGACAGCGAGTGGTCGCAGATCAGGTCCTGGATGGCCTTGTTCTGGATCTCCGTGGAGTCGAAGTCGATGCTGCGATAGGGGTTCTGCAGAATCCGGTGGCCTCCGGGGTGACACTCTGGAGCTGAGGGGCCAGAACGACAAGCGCAGACCTGGTTTACGCAACGTTTAAAAAAACGCATCGTTTTCATCGCCGGGAACATAAAAGCTGCCGATTAAGAAACACTAGAATGCTGTTGCGATTGAATTTTGCAGCTTTGGGTCATTTTATTCTGCCTGGAAATTTGAAAAACAAATCCTCCTTTAAGGAGAGGAAATGAAAAACGGCAGATCACTGTCTTTAGATCGGAGTCCCGCTGTTTGGCCGTGAACTCGGAAGAGCAGACAAAACAAAAGCGGCTCGCGGTGTAGTGGGAATCGGTCCCATCGCTCTGTCCTCAGCCTGACTTGGAAGCAAAGCTCCACAAGAATGAACATTAACTGGGAACAGTAGGTTGAAAATGAGCTTTACAGAGAACTGACTGGAAGACGAAGAAGTTGACCAGAAGTGAACGAACCTTACGCACGAATGTGCTTTTCCCATTTTTAATTCTAAATTCTAAATTCTTCTGGAGCTAAATTAACCAGCCGCATTTTGGAGATTTTTGACTCTGTCATTACTATAATTATATTCACAATGCAAGGATTTATTGTGATCCGTAAGGTCTCTAATTAAGAGAATGTGCAATGAAAGGCTGTTTCTGTCTGGCAGTTCATTAATATGAATGTGTGACAGGCTGGCGAATCTCGTCTGCGATTGGACGGGTCACGCCGATGAAGTCCTGGGAGCCACTCCAACGGCTACACATGAACACAAATTTAAATATGCTAAATGATGATGGCGTCATGGGCATGAGAGGCACATGCAATAAACCCCGTCGGTCGAGTTCTTTTTCTTTCTTTCTTTGAGAAAGGTGGGAAATGGTATGGACGAGCTGGAGCCAGCAGATGGCGGTGGTGCAACTTTATGGACACAAACTGCCGTTAAACCCAAAAAAGAAGAAGATAGATTAAGGAGATTTTCGAGAGAAAAAAAATAGTTGACTCTGTGCAGCTGTGGAGACAACGAGGCAGACCCTCTAGGCACAGACTGGAAGAAAAAAAAAAGAATCGGGCAGGTGGATCAAAACCTGTAAATAAAGCCAACCAGCATAAATCTCAGTTGTGATCTTTGAAGGGGCAATAAAGACCTCCACATCTGCGGGAAATACTTCCCAAACACCTGCGACGGAGCGTTGCCGAGAAGGCGTCAGACTGATCTGATGAGCGTGTCGAGGTGCTCAGCAGGGCGGACCGTTGGACCCCTACTAGGTGTCCAAATCACTAAGAATAGCAGACATTCCTTGGAGCCTCTTAACTCGCCCCAGGACAGTACGCTCAGGCCAGCGGCGCGTGACGGGCCTCTGAAGTCCAGCTGGAAGCCCAAACCGTCCGACAAACGGCGCGAGCAGCCGTATTTCCCGTCATCAACTCTACACCTGTGGAGAGAAACGGGTCAGGACCTTTCGAACACACAACGGTTGGCTCGCCTGTTTGCGTCCGGCGGTGGTGGCTGAGTGGAGTCCCGCCGGGCAGAACAAACAATCGGGGTCTTTGAGAAGAAAGCCGGGCATTGACAGGACGAGTTGCTGCCTGGCGATTCCCCAGCCCTAAACACCGTCTTCCAGGCAGGTTTTTTTGTGTTGACAGGTGGCTGCAAACCAAATGGTTTTTTTTTACACTGTCGCCCGTCTGCGAGCGCGCCTCGTCTGACAACACTCAAGGTCACAGGTCGTCCAAACAAACCCGGGTGTCAGGCGGCAGGAACAATCGGCGAGACTCGGGCCGCCGGTTGAGACTCTTGCCGTCGGCGTCTTAATGAGTTTACAGAGCCAGAGAGGAGGCGCGGGAGGACGAGGGAGGGGGGCGGGGAGGCGGGTGAGCTAATGATGCGGCCTCCGGGGAGGGGGATGGGTGGAGGTCCCACTGGGACGGGGGCCCTCCTCAGTAGCCCAGATGTGCAGGGAATTCTCCAGTTTCTCAGGAGGGGAGATTAATTTGGGGAGAGGTGGTGCGAACACGGCTGAGGTGAGGGGAGTGTATTATGGGCTGTCTTGATTGTTGATAACGTGGAGTATGGACTGAGTTTGTTAGAAAGTGTAAGGTCTAATTAGTAATGTTTGAATTGTGTTGTATAGAAACTGTTCGTTTTTTTGTGTAGTAACAAACATTAAATATCTATCCTCGTCTCTGAAATGTTAGCAATAGAATTGTCACTTAACATACATGCTTTTTTTTAACTTAACCCGGCTGCGACTTTAAACTAAGTCGTCTAAATGGGAATCGTCTATCTGGGGAAAAAAATACTGTCGTCTATCTGGGATGACACCCTCCAAAGAAGGAACTTTTCCTGTAGTCTGTGCTCTCTCTCTCTCTCTCTCTCTCTCTCTCTCTCACTAACTATACATTCCTGCATGATCTCAGAGGAGCTGAAAGTGTGTGATCCGTGCCTTCTGCCCCCATCATGTCTGCACCGTGTGGATTAGCTCTATATCTTTCTTTTTTTTTTTTTTTTTTTGCTTGTTTATTTGTTTTTCTTTCATTTTCTTTCCTGGAGCCACAGAAAGCCTCCATCTCTGACCTGAAAGAGGATTTTTCTTCTCTACTGTTGTCTATCTGCTCGCTTTGCTGCATTTTTATTGTAAAAGTGACTTCAATTGGCGAGAAAAATAGAAAACATCATGATCAGTGGGTTATATTAAAAAAGTGTGTGATATTCTGTAATGAAACCAGCTGGTATGTTTCTTTTCCAGAATCTAATTCAGTTCAGCTCTGGAGCTTTAAGTAGTTTGTTTTTTTACCCTTTTGGATAATAATTGGGAATATACGAGTGCGAATGAGGCGCAGGACGCACGAGACTCCTTTTAGGGTTGGTCATATGTGGTAACTAAAGGTGGCAAGCAATGCAAAACGAGATCGATTCAGTGTTCATTCAGAAAAAAAATCCACTCACCGTGTTGCGCCAATGCTGGGACCCACAGCAGCGCCATGCGTAAAAGTCCAAACGCGCCACAGACCATGGCTGCGGCTTCCACAGACGCGACGGGCTCGTCTCAGTCACCCGGTCCCATTGAGCGCGAGGAGAAATCCTGCGAAAGTCGGCGCAGAGACTTGGGAGGCTTGATATCTCCCAGAGAGGAGTTTGGAGCGCGCAGGAGGAGGATGACAAAGGAGCGAAGAGGGAGGAGGCTGTAAACGCTCCGTGGAGGTGGGGCCCTCTCCTCTGTGAACCCCCCCCCACCCACCCACCCCCGTAATAAAACAAGCGATCTTCAGCAAACATCACGTGGATGCACAGTTAGTAAATGACCCGAAGATCTGCGCGCGAGCGCCTCCGCGTCATCCGTCCGTGCGTCAAAACTGTAACCTCAGAGGGAGAACATGAGTCGCGTGCACGATTCTGATTCATGTTTGCGCAACGTTATACCCAAAGCCAAACTGACTCATGCAGGAGCAATTTGTAAACTTTTTTTTTTTTGTTTGTTTTACTTCACTACGGTCCAATCTGGATCACATGTGCGTTCAGAAATTTTATTTTGGAAGAAATAAACTTAAGGATTTGCACATTGCTTTAATTTGTGATATAAAAAAATTAAAACTTTGCACACAATTTAACCAAAAATGCCTCCAAAAAATGACTAGAAATCGAATCTACATGTGCCCAACAGCTGCTTTTATTTTTTACTGAAAAAACAATTGACGGCAGGGATTTTCAACGCGTGGGAGGGTGAAACATCTGATTTATTCCTGTTCCAGTATTCCAAACTTCCAGACTGTTTTATGAAACACAAAGTGAGACGTCGTGAGAGGCATATGGAAATGTTTCGGATTTTAAACATGTCGAAATGGCACAATGGAAAATACTTTATCTTGAAATGTTGAAATACCTCATTATTTGCCCTAAAGTTGATTAAAAGGCAAACTTCTTTTTTTTTTTTTTTTAATTACTAAATAGACTTAAAATCCCAGGACGCGACGACACACCTTAACCCTAAATAAAAGAGCCGAGCCGCAGGGGTCCCGTCTCTGCCCTTTCATTGAGATTTCGCCCGGTGGGAAAGTCTCCGAGCAGCGGGGGAGGAGGCGTCGGTGTGAAAGATTTCATAACTTCTGGCATTTTCTTCTCGGTGGGTTCGGACTGTCGACGGCTTGTGTACGTGGATATTTAGGCTTCTCGCTCGTCACAGTGGATCTGTGGTATTGGAGGTCGAAAAACTTGACCCCTCGTCCTGCGTCCGGCCTTTTTCAATCTGCTGCTGCTTTGTCTGGAGGCGGAACGACTCATGACACCAACTTGTGGCCAGTGGTGGAACTACACGACGGATACGCTTTGGCCTGTGTCTGGTGTTGTAGTACTCAAGACCAGAGTTTGATGGATTTTGAGGACTCGGGCCATTAATATCTTAACTTCGTCTTGGGATGCTCTGGTCCTGGTCTTGATTCCGTCTTGTTATGGTCTTCTGATTCTCTGGTCTTGGTCTAGACTTGTTCTTGGTCCCTTAAAGTCTTAGTCTTGTTATGGTCCTCTGATTCTCTGGTCCTGGTCTAGACTTGCTCTTGGTCCCCCAAAGTCTTAGTCTTGTTATGGTCTTCTGATTCTCTGGTCCTGGTCTAGACTTGCTCTTGGTCCCTTAAAGTCTTAGTCTTGTTATGGTCCTCTGATTCTCTGGTCCTGGTCTAGACTTGCTCTTGGTCCCCCAAAGTCTTAGTCTTGTTATGGTCCTCTGATTCTCTGGTCCTGGTCTAGACTTGCTCTTGGTCCCCCAAAGTCTTAGTCTTGTTATGGTCCTCTGATTCTCTGGTCCTGGTCTAGACTTGCTCTTGGTCCCCCAAAGTCTTAGTCTTGTTATGGTCCTCTGATTCTCTGGTCCTGGTCTAGACTTGCTCTTGGTCCCTTAAAGTCTTAGTCTTGTTATGGTCCTCTGATTCTCTGGTCCTGGTCTAGACTTGCTCTTGGTCCCTTAAAGTCTTAGTCTTGTTATGGTCCTCTGATTCTCTGGTCCTGGTCTAGACTTGCTCTTGGTCCCCCAAAGTCTTAGTCTTGTTATGGTCCTCTGATTCTCTGGTCCTGGTCTAGACTTGCTCTTGGTCCCCCAAAGTCTTAGTCTTGTTATGGTCTTCTGATTCTCTGGTCCTGGTCTAGACTTGCTCTTGGTCCCTTAAAGTCTTAGTCTTGTTATGGTCCTCTGATTCTCTGGTCCTGGTCTAGACTTGCTCTTGGTCCCTTAAAGTCTTAGTCTTGTTATGGTCCTCTGATTCTCTGGTCCTGGTCTAGACTTGCTCTTGGTCCCCCAAAGTCTTAGTCTTGTTATGGTCCTCTGATTCTCTGGTCCTGGTCTAGACTTGCTCTTGGTCCCCCAAAGTCTTAGTCTTGTTATGGTCTTCTGATTCTCTGGTCCTGGTCTAGACTTGCTCTTGGTCCCCAAAAGTCTTAGTCTTGTTATGGTCTTCTGATTCTCTGGTCCTGGTCTAGGTGGTTCTTGGGATGCTCTGGTCTTTGTTTCAACTTGGTCTCAGCCCCTTGAAGTCTTGGTCTTGTCCTGGTCTCGGGATGCTCTCGTCTTGGAATTCTCTGGTCCTGGTCTTGACTCGGTCTCAGGTCAGGTGGTCTTGACTCCGGCTCGCCTCCAGACCAGGTCAGTACATGTTTCTGTGTATTACAGGACGGAACAAACAGAAACCAGAAGATAAAAGTGGCTCCTTAAAGCCACATCCACCTCCTCCACCTCAAAACACTGCCTCACCTCCTTTTTGATGTTTGTGCCTTGAGAAGAAGAACAAGGAGGAGGAGGAGGAGGAGGAGGAGGAGGAGGAGGAGGAGGAGGAGGTGGTGTCTGCCGCCTCCTGAGCACTTCCAGATGTCGCACATCCTCGTCGACCGTGAGAAAAACATGTCAGACGCACACAAGCATCTTGTGAGCACGTTGTTTCTCTGTCCGAGTCTCCAGCTGAAGAGTGTTTCAGAAAATAATTACAACCCGGAGACGAAGCCCGAGGATCCCCAGAGGTCGCAGCAGAAGCTGTTTTCACAACACCGGGTTGGAGGAGGTGGAGGATCATTACGCAAACCACAAGCTCTCAAAACAAAGACCTACAGCAGTCCACTGCTTTTCTTTTCCACACATATACCTCAGATTCATACTGTTTAACTATTACTGGTACTCCATTGATACTGTTTGAGATACTTTTTACTATTAATGGTACTTTATTGATACTTTTTTTATTATTACTGGTACTTCATTTATACTTTTTAACTACTATTGGTACTTTACTGATGCTTTTTCCTCTATTACTGGAACTTCATTGATGCATTTTCTCTATCACGAGTACTTCATTGATACTTTTTTGATACCTTTTACCTCCAATAGTACTTTATTGATATGTTTTCCACTATTACTGTTATTTTTATCGACGCTATTTAAATATTACTGGTACTCCATTGAAGCTTTCATTATTACTGTTACTTTATTGACACTTTTTATAATATTATCGTTACATTATTGATACTTTGTAGCTATTTCT